>NC_041386.1:265166029-265225639 GCF_002162155.2 Triticum dicoccoides | reverse complement strand
ACGATTCCTCAGTCGCTGGACACATGGGGGGAAAAGTCCCTACGGGGACTGGTGATGGTGGCCGAGTTCCCTTCGGACCTGAGCCGGATACAATTCCGGAGATCCAGGCGGCTCCGGAGTTCAGCGAACGGCTTTCCCCAAAAGGAGGGAATGTGCATGTTCTGCCGGTGACCTCTATCCAACCAGAGGCACCGGATAATCTGCTGGAGGTGCTACGAGGTGCCTCTATTGTGGATGAAAACTGCGCCCTTATGTGCACGATAATAGAGAATGTCCAATTCGTAAAAAACGGACTGACCGAAGCCTGCACTAGCCTTCTATCAGGCTTTGAGGTAAGTAATACGTTTGTAGGAAGAATATCACAGTATAGACAGTAGCCCTTGATGCTCTTTTCGGTGTTCGGAAAGAAAAAGGCGAATAGAGGATCGAGAAGAAATATCACAGGAGTCTAACATAAGTTGTCTATGTGAATAAGCAGGTATCGCTGTAGGCTGCCACCGCTCATGCTGCGGAGGTCTCCGGACTGAAGCAGAAACTGGAGCGGGCCGAGGAAGAGCTCGGCATCGTGAAGAAGCAGTTGGAGGATAGCAAAGGTATATAGTAACCTATGGGTATGTTTTAAGAAGAAAATGAATCGTCCGTCCAGACTGAGGTGTCATAAACTTTATTAGGGGCCACGACCGAGGTGGCATCCCTCAAGAAGGCGTTATCTGAGGCCGAGGACAAAGCGGCCAAGGAACACGCCGCGCGCGAGGAGCACGAGGCCCGGGTTGGCGAGCCGTAGCAACAGCTCCAGGGCGCGATCGAGAGATTTGAGTCCTTGGAGCACAATTGTAAGGCGCAAGAGTCCGAACTGGCGAAGGCCCGCCAGAGCGCACAGGATGCATGAGCCGAAGCCCAGAACACCCTCCAGGAAATTTAGGCAGCCAAGGAGATTGCGATGGGTAATTCTTTCACCATGCAAAGCAAGTATGTAGAAGAAACGTTCCTTGTACTTATCCGAATTTGGGTTTTCCAGGGCCGTTTACGGATCTGCCGCGCAGTATATCAGATGCCGCCGAGCATTACAGAGACGAAGAAGGGATGTCTATGGAGAAGCTATTGTAGTCCCAATATCTTGGACCCGAACATCCGTTGCCCTTCATCGACCAGCTAAAGTAGTTGGTCGAGCTGCACAAGTCGGCAGAGCTAGCCATGAAGGACCTGATAGTCCGGCTGTGGCCTGCCGAGCCTATGCCTAGCAGCTACTTCGGACTTGTTAAGCGGCTTGTAAGTGCCTATCCGTGGCTCGAAGCCGTGAAGCGGTCGGTCTGTATTGAAGGTGCGCGTATGGCTTTGGCCCGCGTCAAGGCGCATTGGGCAAAGCTTGATGCTAGGAAGCTGATGACCGAGGGGCTGCCGGAGGGCAAGGAGCATCGTCGACCCAAGCTCTGTTTCGATGGTGTCCTGGAGGGGTCCTGCCTTATGGTGGAGGAATGTTCGAAGGATGTCAAATTCCCATGAGAACATTTGTATTATCATGTCCTGTAATATGGAACAATGATGTTATGTATTATAATGCTTGTGATTTTACATTTTACCTCCTGTGGGGCCGTTTATGAAATTAAGGGTTGACTAGTAGTCGGCTTTTGCCCCCACGTAGATAGTACTTGGGTGTTCGGGTTAAATCTAAACACTCTTTACTGCACATTCTGGTCCTTAAAGGAGGTGTTTAGCGCAATGAACAAGGCAATCGGACTATACGGCCTTTACCACCCTCACTTAGCACTAGGAGTTTGACAATTAAGAGAGTTGGCGAAGCCCCTGGTATTCGGAAGGACGAACTAGGGGTGTTGTACACAACTAATCGGAGGAACCGATTCTTCGCAAGAAGCAGAAAAATCTCTAACAATTTGGAAGCTCTTGAACAGCTGAGCAGCTCTTGCCGCATCATGACAGTCAGTTTTTGGCTTTCTCTACTGACGTGCTCGTCTGGAAGAACCGGGACACAATCGCAGTAGTTCTCCCTTTACTACACTAGCCGATATAGTGGAACAAAAGGTAGTAACCACAGGAGCCGGGCAACCCGACTATTGACCAAAGACATGATTCGGAGCCGATGCATATAATGCTATAAGTTCGGGGTGCCGAACTGTCAGGACCCCGATCCTAAGTCACACCAATCTAGCATGTAACACATCATATCACTTTGCGGCCTCACGCACGGTATTCCCACGGGTGCCACCTTACCTGGCCCGGGACCGTTTGCGCCTTTTGGCTCATGTATATGATAGTGTCGCTAGCATCCATATGACAAAGAACCCGGGCTGACATGGCTAGTTGTGAACCCAAAGTGGCACTAACTTACAGGGACAGGCATCCATGACCCAGCATCGAACGTGTCGGTCATCAGCGAGTGAATCCCGGCTGTAGCACTGGGTTAGCAGGACTCCGGTGAAGCGGGCTGTAGCGGGCTAACAGGACTCCGGTATTCATCGCGTGACATTTCCCCGAAGGGACAGACACAGGAACGAAGAAGGACACATGCCGGCCAGCCTAAGTGTTCCGGAGCAGTAGCAAGCTACCATGGCTCAGTGGAAACACTAGGAGACATTTCCCGGTAAGAGAGGCTACTAAGGATAAACAACTAGATAGTCAGATCCCACACATACCAAGCATTTCAATAACATACACACAATATGCTCGATATGTGCAAATACCACATGGCATCACAACATGACTCTACAACTCAAGTATTTTATTCAATAGGCTCCGAGGAGCGAGATATTACAAAGATGGGTCTCATGACCCAACATTCAGAGCATACAAATCAAAGCACAAGCGGAAGCTATCATGTCTGAGTACAGACATCTATAAATGAAAAAGGCTGAGAAGCCTGACTATCTACCAAATCCTGCCGAGGGCACAAGATCGTAGCTGAGGTAACAAGCTAAACGTCGAAGTCCACGTGGAACTACTAGTGAGACTGAAGTCTCTCTGCAAAAACATAAAATAGGCAAACGTGAGTACAAATGTACCCAGCAAGACTTACATCAGAACTAACTACATATGCATCATTATCAACAAGGGGATGGTGGGGTTTAACTGCAGCAAGCCAGCTTTGACTCGATGGCTATCCTAAACTACGACTGCAAGCAACTCTTTTGAGGTGGCGCACACGAGTCCACATATTCACCATATCAATACACCACTATGGATCCACTCCCGTCTCCCTACGAGAGCGCCATCCATAGCACTCACGCTTATCTTGCGTATTTTAAAGTATCCACTTTCACTTGTCTATGAACTGATATAAGCAACCTAGAAGTCCTTTACCACGGACACGGCTATTCGAATAGATGATGTTAACCCTGCAGGGGTGTACTTCTTCATACATGTTTCCACCACTTAGCGTCTGCACACGACATGTGCTCGGCAGACTTCAAGCGAAAGCCGACGTGGGTGTAGACCACGACCTACCTAAACACTCAAGTCTCTAGTCCAGGTTTATCGCCTATTCGGGTTCCATCCATGAGGAGATCCGGCCGGAGTTTCGCTCACAGCCCCAAACGAAGTGAACAGGGTTCCGTGACACCAAACGGGCGCCCGGTATACCCGGCCACGTGCCTACCGCATCACAGCCCACCCCTACGGTCAGCGCTGTCCACGGCCTCCAGCATACTACAAACACCAGAAACTACTTGCAACTCCTGGACAGAGGACAAGGGTGAATAAGAAGTCGAGCGGGGTCATATTTCAGGGCCCAATGTATGGTAGTAGCTGAATCATGGATCACAAACACAGAACTCAGTTCCTGAGGACGGCTTCAATGAGACAACCCACCATGTACTCATACATGGCCTCTCACCGATACCTTTTACCAAATCGTGTTCACACACTTAGCTCACACATAGTAGGACATGTTCACACACCTCTGATTCATCCCCGATGAATCAGACCTGACTCAACTCTAAGCAGTAGCAGGAATGACAAACAAACATGAATGAGTAGGCACAACAGGGCTCAAACAACTCCTACTCATATTAGTGGGTTTCATCTATTTACTGTGGAATGACAGGTCATGCAAAGGATAAAGGGGTTCAGCTACCGCAGCAAGTAACAGATGAATCGTTGTTGTCCTAATGCAGTAAAAGAGAGCAGGAGCAAGAGAGTGGGATTGTATCGGAATGAACAAGGGGGTTTTGCTTGCCTGGCACTTCTGAAGATAACATTGAGTCTTCATCAGTGTCAACGATCACATCGTCGGTACATCGTCTACCGGGAGGGAACAGATACCGGCAACAAAGAAGAAATACAATCAATGCAATGCACAATATGATGCATGCTTATGACATGGCAATATGAATGTGTTTTGAGCTAATGCAACTAGCAACAGATTAAATGAAGTTGGTTAAAATACAAGATTCAAATTCCAACTCCATATATGATTATTTAAATGCCCTTTAATTGATTTGTGCTAAACAGCAGCTATAAGTTGTTCTAACATGCATGAAAATGGTACAGATGGATTCCTTGAATTTTTCTGATAATTTTTCATATATAAATTATTTAATTTGGAGTTACGGTTGAATTTCTATGAATTTTAGAAGTTTATACAATTTTCTGGAATTTTCTGAATAAAAATAAATCCAGAAAATGATTTATTGCGTCAGCACTAGGTCATGCTGATGTCAACAGGTCAACTGGGTCGCCCAGAGTCAAACCTGACGTGTGGGGCCACACGTCAGTGTCACAGTTAGTTAACAGGGGGTTATTTGCTTAATTAAAGGATTAGGGGGGTCGGGGCCCACTGGTCAGTGTTAGTGGCTAATTAGGTTTAGTTAATATTTAACTAAAATTAGCAGGGCCTGGCCCCACTAGTCAGCGACCCTGGGGGGGTCAAACCCCAGGTCGATCAGGTCAAACCTGCCGGCGACATGACGCCGGCGAGGGCCGAGACGGCGGCGCGATTTGGAAACGCAGCACGGGCCACGGTTCGGGGCGCGGATGGCACCGTTGGAACCCTGGGCCTCGTCCGCGTCGGCTGGTGCTAGAGGGGTCGCCGGAGACGACCTAAATTGACGGCGGTGTCCGCTTCCGCGGCGGCCGGAGTTTGGGCGCCGACCGATTCGACGCTATGGTGCACTACGGGAGGAACTGGTGGGTGCTGCGGGCTCCTGAGGTTGCGGTGAGCACGACGGTGGGCTCGGGAACAAGCTGCGGTGGCTGTGGCCACGGCCACGCCATGGCCGGCGGCGGGAAGCTCTCGGCCGCGGTGGTAACAGCGGCTACGGAGGGAAATAGATCACGGGGAGAGAGGGGTTCGGCAGAGGAGCTCACGGCGAGGTCGACGAGCAGCTCGGTGGGCTCGGGGAGGTGGCGGAGACGGCAAATCGACGAGCGGCATCCGGCGGCCGTGTGTGAAGAAGCCGGCTCGATGACGGCGATGCAGGGCGTCCGAGGTCGCTTGACTCGTCGGAGAGGATGAGGGCGAGGTAGCCGAGCTACTGGGCACGCCGAGGGTCGAGGGGGAGGCTCTGGGTGCGGCAACGGCGAGCGGCAGCGATGAGCTCCGCTCGGGCTGCACGAGAGAGAGAGCAGAGGAGGGGGAAAGGGTCGAGAGAGAGTGCGAGGGGGTTCCAGGGGGTGGCGTGGAGCTGCGGAAGACGTCCAGGAGAGGAGGAGGCAGCCAGGCAGGGAGGAGGTGGCCGGGGCGCGTGGCCGCGCGCGCCACCGAGCAGCTTCGGGGCGAGGGGGAGGAAGACGACAGGGGGAGAAGCAGCGGTGGGCTGGGCCGCTGGAGGAGCTGGGCCAGGTGGGCTGAGAGGTGAGCGCCAGGTAAGTTTTCTCTCCTCTCTGCTTTTATTTCTATTTAATTATGTTTTCTATTTTCTGTAGTTTGTTTTGATTTAGTTTTAGACACTAAATCATTTTAATAAATTCTGTAGGGTTTTATGTGGCTTGCTAAAATATATACAAAGCCACTCACAAACTTCCAGAATTATTGGAGTCATATTTAATATATATATTAAATATAAATCCAAAGCAATTAGTTATTGGATTAATTCAAATGCCCCAAATAAATGTTTCAGTCACTCCAAAAATATTGGTTTGCATTTTATTCTTGCCAATATTTTTCAAAGCTGAAAAAGAACATTTCCTTGGAAGCATTTGAAGCAATTTTTAATGTTGATCATCATTTTTAGAAGGTTTCTGAGGCTTAGAAAATCCTTCAATTCAAATTTCATTCGAATTAAAACATGATGCTCACATGAGGTCTGGCCTAGTGCATAACAGGACCAGGGATGTGACAACTCACCCCCACTAACAAAAATCTCGTCCCGAGATTCAAGCGTAGGGTAAGGTGAAGGGGGAGCGCAAACTAGCACAATCTTCACGATCCAGGTTGCACTTCATAAGAACCTTGATTCGATCACCATCTTTGTCTCGAAGTCTTCCTCTGAGAACTCCAACTACCATGTCAGCGAGAGGAAAGGGAAGACCCTAAAAGAATCGTTCTTCTCGAAGGTCGAACAACTCAGGATTAACTCTCGAAATGAGACATAGCAACATCTCTCGGGCTGAGAGACGAAGCACACATCCATAGCAATGGAGTGAAGCAGATGACAAAGGTTCACTAGGTAGACAACAAATCCAGACTTAAGAATGTGGTGATCGGTTGTCAACGTAGCGAGGAGTTGAATTGCCATGATACCATAACGATGCACCTTAGGGAAGGTGACTCGTAGAAATATCCCCTTAAGTGGCAAAAAGAATTACCTTTGATTCAAAGATCATTGAAACTCTTTATACCAGCTTAAGGCAATTCTCGAGTGATCGTTTGGAGGGGGGTCGGTAGAATGGCATACTCGGACTGGGATGATGTGGATTACCTTGTTGAAGACAACGTAATGGATGAATTTGCTTACCACCAGAAATGGAAGAGACTCATGGTAGAATGGCACATTGGCGGTGCAAGCTGGGAACAAAACGCAAATGCTGGGAATGATTCTGGTAACTAGGGGAAGAACCCAACAATAGAGAGTGAATTCACTGTTTGAAAGGGTCATAGCATTGTCGAGGAAGCTGAGAGGAATCCGAGTTAGTGCCGATGACAACACGTAGCGCTTGTGCGTGCTCTCAAGAACTTGAGCGTTTCCATATTCATCAGGGTTTTACCAATATCCGTGTCAAGGATCCTGGCAACACAACTTGCTACCACGATGAATGATGATGGATGATGCAGATGCAAAGGAAGATAACACTTTCTTAGATTTCACCCTTGGCGGGGCCAAGGAAATAAAATCTGGATGATCGACCGAGAGACATTTAGCACTCCGCTTCTAATGTTCTCCTTGATGTGCTAGTGTATCCCATTCATTGAAATGGTTTGGTATCTAGAACATCAAGTAAAAAGGTCGGACTTCGGGAGCACAAAAATCACTAAGGAACAACTACTAGAATAAGTTCTATGAGATCCTTATGGGGAGGTGGCCAACTTCCTCAATCAAGATATTATAATAACAGGTCTTCCGGCTGGGTGTGTTGGCCACGACATCCACTTTACCGGTTTCCGAGGGACCGATATTATAGTTCTTGGGAAATGTTCCAACCATCATATCTACCTGAGATTCAGATCTGGTTGGTGTCAGGATATTCCAGACTCATCGAGTCTAGGAAGAAAAACGAAAGTTTGCAACACAAATCGACGAGATGACGTTGCGAGATTCTCGGGAATGAGCTACGATAGCAAGCTCCAAAACATGAGCTGGTTCTGCTACAAACATGTGAACACGCTGTCCCGGACAAACATGACCACGTGGTAGTCTTATAATAAAACACTACCGAGTTCAGGTGGGGAACCATCAACGAGGATATCAAAATCCTTGCATAAGGCATGCTCTTAAGAAGGAACTTCTTCTCCTTGAACAAATCAATCAGTGGCTTGGTGTGCTCGGAACACATATGGAATGAAGGTTGCAAGTCTCCAGACCACAGAATACTTCGCACGTATGCATGACTGACTTGGGATGATTCTAGAGGAAGCAAAACTAACTTTCTCAAATCCACGGCGGCAACTTTCACCAAATGCACGTGTATAAGAGGAAGTCACTCCTTTCATCAAACAAATACTTCATGAGCTAGCATGAAGATAATGCTTTCAAAAGTTTCCAACACTAACTTATTGTCCAACAAGATCTTGGAGAAGATAAAATGATGTTGATGGGCTCAACAACAAATCATCGAGATTTCCATGAAGATGGAATTCCACGACTTGGTGAACAAGGTGATAGCATTGGTCAGACCAAAGATGTAGTGGTGTATGCTCGAGGGATCAACCACGAGTAAGACAACATTACGAATATCGTTGGTTCGGATTTGATTTGAGAATAGCCCATACTCAAATCAAAGTTTTGGCAAGACAATAGCTCCAGCAACTGGTCTCAAGGATCAATTGATGAAGATACCATCTTTCTTCAACACACACTACACAAGAATATCCCTTTGGAACGAACTAAGTCAGACAAGCTTTATCTTCCAACTCTCCAAGTTGTTGTCTAGCTTAACCAACTAGCTCAGGGATATCTAACACCGATTCTTGGAAAAAAAAAGTGGTTTATTGGAAAACCAACTTGATCACGAGCTCAACATAACAGTCAGGTGACAACCTGGTGATACTTTCGAGAAGATATTCGGAAAATCACGAACCACCAATATGTTACTAAGCTCGAGAACAATCTTGCTTTTCAGGGTAAGACGATATGATCAAATGAGCGAGGACTTGACAAAATCCTAACTCATCAATCGAAATGTGCACCAGGAAGATGGACAAGGTAGCACGATCAATCTTAGAATGATGATTCAAGAACCAACACGTTAAGAATGAGGTTATTGTCCATTTAACTACCAAGCAACAAGGTTGCTAGGAGTATTGATTTCACACATCACAATTCATTTGTCGGTATTCCGGTTGCATCAACATGAGGACCGAGGAATGACAATGATGGCAAGAAGTATCACTGTACCAAGAGTTCATTGGATGGTGTGCAATTCCTATAACAATCCCGATATAAAGATGGTAATACTCCAAGGTAGAACAGAGCAAAAGCTGGATTGGCATTTTGATCTGCAGAGCACAACTTCTTTGACCCAATCCTGGATATGGAAGAGGTACTGGAGTTTGTTTCTCCTGGTCATTCTATGATAGAATGGCTTGACGGACCACAAGAGTAATAGGCATCGATAAACAAACGCACGCATACTCTTGACTATCAATTGATAGACGAAGGTCAGTAGATAACTAAAGAGGGACAACTCAAAGGAACATATAACTTTTCGAGTTGTGGAGGCATGGATTAGCATGTCGAACGATTTCAACATAATTCTTCTGGATAACCCATGCAGAAAGGTTGAGCTGGCAGAGTCACAATATAGCATGGAGAACTCATCGAGAGCTCTCTTGTTGTCATCTTTTGGTTCAGAAGAACTCCTGCCAAGAATGGTTCATGGTAATTGGAAGAAGGAAGTACCACGGACCTTGAGGACTATCGCAAAGGATACTAGTAAACTAAAGAGACTAGCAAACACTATCCACATGAAGTAAGTAGGGTGAATCTCGGGTTCAGAACCCAGGAGTAGAATACCTACTACTAAGTAGCATCATGGAATGCTTTCGAGAATAAAGGCCAGAAGCATCACACTGGGAACACAAAACGTTGCTAGATTACTAGGTGACTCCCTAAAACACCTAGGGTCATAATAATAGCTCCAACATATATGTCAGGGCAATAGAATACCTCAACTCAACAATTAGTGTGATTGAGCTGGCATAAAGGAACATCGAAACCAGAGGGAAAGGATTTTGCAAATGCATCAGACTATTTAGAAACCTGGGATGACTCGGACAGCATAATGGCTATAAATGCTCAAAAAGATTTGAGACATTCACAAAAATGGTGGCATAACCACTCAGAAGCACAATATCAAGGTTTCGAGATCGTCAGTAACATACAGAAGTAGTAGGAACAGAACAGAGGCTTAAGTCCAACAATTCTATAAGTCTACGGATTAGTAACACGTGATCCTGATAGAAAGAAGAGATAGCCTAGTTCTTAATCCCCGTAGGAA
This sequence comes from Triticum dicoccoides, assembly GCF_002162155.2. Taxonomy (NCBI): domain Eukaryota; kingdom Viridiplantae; phylum Streptophyta; class Magnoliopsida; order Poales; family Poaceae; genus Triticum; species Triticum dicoccoides. The sequence continues at coordinate 265,215,532 of NC_041386.1, read as the reverse complement.
AGATAAGATGATGACTCAAATCAGAAGGGCATAAGGTATAAGGAGTAAAAGAGCCTTACGTTCCATCCCACAATCAATTCCCTTATATAACTAAAGAATTTCTAGACTCAACTTCGACCAGTTTGGCTTGGTAATCCTACAGGCAGTCAAGCTCTGATACCAACGCTGTCAGGACCCCGATCCTAAGTCACACCGATCTAGCATGTAACACATCATATCACTTTGCGGCCTCACGCACGGTATTCCCACGGGTGCCACCTTACCTGGCCCGGGACCGTTTGCGCCTTTTGGCTCACGTATATGATAGTGTCGCTAGCATCCATATGACAAAGAACCCGGGCTGACATGGCTAGTCGTGAACCCAAAGTGGCACTAACTTACAGGGACAGGCATCCATGACCCAGCATCGAACGTGTCGGTCATCAGCGAGTGAATCCCGGCTGTAGCACTGGGCTAGCAGGACTCCGGTGAACCGGGCTGTAGCGGGCTAACAGGACTCCGGTATTCATCGCATGACATTTCCCCGCAGGGACAGACACAGGAACGAAGAAGGACACATGCCGGCCAGCCTAAGTGTTCCGGAGCAGTAGCAAGCTACCATGGCTCAGTGGAAACACTAGGAGACATTTCCCGGTAAGAGAGGCTACTAAGGATAAACAACTAGATAGTCAGATCCCACACATACCAAGCATTTCAATAACATACACACAATATGCTCGATATGTGCAAATACCACATGGCATCACAACATGACTCTACAACTCAAGTATTTTATTCAATAGGCTCCGAGGAGCGAGATATTACAAACGTGGGTCTCATGACCCAACATTCAGAGCATACAAATCAAAGCACAAGCGGAAGCTATCATGTCTGAGTACAGACATCTATAAATGAAAAAGGCTGAGAAGCCTGACTATCTACCAAATCCTGCCGAGGGCACAAGATCGTAGCTGAGGTAACAAGCTAAACGTCGAAGTCCACGTGGAACTACTAGTGAGACTGAAGTCTCTCTGCAAAAACATAAAATAGGCAAACGTGAGTACAAATGTACCCAGCAAGACTTACATCAGAACTAACTACATATGCATCATTATCAACAAGGGGATGGTGGGGTTTAACTGCAGCAAGCCAGCTTTGACTCGGTGGCTATCCTAAACTACGACTGCAAGCAACTCTTTTGAGGTGGCGCACACGAGTCCACATATTCACCATATCAATACACCACTATGGATCCACTCCCGTCTCCCTACGAGAGCGCCATCCATAGCACTCACGCTTATCTTGCGTATTTTAGAGTATCCACTTTCACTTGTCTATGAACTGATATAAGCAACCCAGAAGTCCTTTACCGCGGACACGGCTATTCGAATAGATGATGTTAACCCTGCAGGGGTGTACTTCTTCATACATGTTTCCACCACTTAGCGTCTGCACACGACATGTGCTCGGCAGACTTCAAGCGAAAGTCGACGTGGGTGTAGACCACGACCTACCTAAACACTCAAGTCTCTAGTCCAGGTTTATCGCCAATTCGGGTTCCATCCATGAGGAGATCCGGCCGGAGTTTCGCTCACAGCCCCAAACGATGTGAACAGGGTTCCGTGACACCAAACGGGCGCCCGGTATACCCGGCCACGTGCCTACCGCATCACAGCCCACCCCTACGGTCAGCGCTGTCCACGGCCTCCAGCATACTACAAACACCAGAAACTACTTGCAACTCCTGGACAGAGGACAAGGGTGAATAAGAAGTCGAGCGGGGTCATATTTCAGGGCCCAATGTATGGTAGTAGCTGAATCATGGATCACAAACACAGAACTCAGTTCCTGAGGACGGCTTCAATGAGACAACCCACCATGTACTCATACATGGCCTCTCACCGATACCTTTTACCAAATCGTGTTCACACACTTAGCTCACACATAGTAGGACATGTTCACACACCTCTGATTCATCCCCGATGAATCAGACCTGACTCAACTCTAAGCAGTAGCAGGCATGACAAACAAACATGAATGAGTAGGCACAACAGGGCTCAAACAACTCCTACTCATATTAGTGGGTTTCATCTATTTACTGTGGAATGACAGGTCATGCAAAGGATAAAGGGGTTCAGCTACCGCAGCAAGTAACAGATGAATCGTTGTTGTCCTAATGCAGTAAAAGAGAGCAGGAGCGAGAGAGTGGGATTGTATCGGAATGAACAAGGGGGTTTTGCTTGCCTGGCACTTCTGAAGATAACATTGAGTCTTCATCAGTGTCAACGATCACATCGTCGGTACATCGTCTACCGGGAGGGAACAGATACCGGCAACAAAGAAGAAATACAATCAATGCAATGCACAATATGATGCATGCTTATGACATGGCAATATGAATGTGTTTTGAGCTAATGCAACTAGAAACAGATTAAATCAAGTTGGTTAAAATACAAGATTCAAATTCCAACTCCACAAATGTTTATTTAAATGTCCTTTAATTGATTTGTGCTAAACAGCAGCTATAAGTTGTTCTAACATGCATGAAAATGGTACAGATGGATTCCTTGAATTTTTCTGATAATTTTTCATATATAAATTATTTAATTTGGAGATACGGTTGAATTTCTATGAATTTTAGAAGTTTATACAATTTTCTGGAATTTTCTGAATAAAAATAAATCCAGAAAATGATTTATTGCGTCAGCACTAGGTCATGTTGATGTCAGCAGGTCAACTGGGTCGCCCAGAGTCAAAGCTGACGTGTGGGGGCCACACGTCAGTGTCACAGTTAGTTAACAGGGGGTTATTTGCTTAATTAAAGGATTAGGGGGGTCGGGGCCCACTGGTCAGTGTTAGTGGCTAATTAGGTTTAGTTAATATTTGACTAAAATTAGCAGGGCCTGGCCTCACTAGTCAGTGACCCTGGGGGGGTCAAACCTCAGGTCGATCAGGTCAAACCTGCCGGCGACATGACGCCGGCGAGGCCCGAGATGGCGGCGCGATCCGGAAACGCAGCACGGGCCACGGTTCGGGGCGCGGATGGCACCGTTGGAACCCTGGGCCTCGTCCGCGTCGGCTGGTGCTAGAGGGGTCGCCGGAGACGACCTAAATCGACGGCGGTGTCTGCTTCCGCGGCGGCCGGAGTTCGGGCGCCGACCGATTAGACGCTATGGTGCACTACGGGAGGAACTGGTGGGTGCTGCGGGCTCCTGAGGTTGCGGTGAGCACGACGGTGGGCTCGGGAACGAGCTGCGGTGGCTGTGGCCACGGCCACGCCATGGCCGGCGGCGGGAAGCTCTCGGCCGTGGTGGTAACAGCGGCTACAGAGGGAAATAGAGCACGGGGAGAGAGGGGTTCGGCAGAGGAGCTCACGGCGAGGTCAACGAGCAGCTCGGTGGGCTCGGGGAGGTGGCGGAGACGGCGAATCGACGAGCGGCATCCGGCGGCCGTTTGTGAAGAAGACGGCTCGATGACGGCGATGCAGGGCATCCGAGGTCGCTTGACTCGTCGGAGAGGATGAGGGCGAGGTAGCCGAGCTACTAGGCACGCCGAGGGTCGAGGGGGAGGCTCTGGGTGCGGCAACGGCGAGCGGCGGCGATGAGCTCCGCTCGGGCTGCGCGAGAGAGAGAGCAGAGGAGGGGGAAAGGGTCGAGAGAGAGTGCGAGGGGGTTCCAGGGGGTGGGTGGAGCTGCGGAAGACGTCCAGGAGAGGAGGAGGCAACCAGGCAGGGAGGAGGGGGCCGGAGCGCGTGGCCGCGCGCGCCACCGAGCAGCTTCGGGGCGAGGGGGAGGAAGACGACAGGGGGAGAAGCGGCGGTGGGCTGGGCCGCTGGAGGAGCTGGGCCAGGTGGGCTGAGAGGTGAGCGCCAGGTAAGTTTTCTCTCCTCTCTGCTTTTATTTCTATTTAATTCTTTTTTCTATTTTCTGTAGTTTGTTTTGATTTAGTTTTAGACACTAAATCATTTTAATAAATTCTGTAGGGTTTTATGTGGCTTGCTAAAATATATACAAAGCCACTCACAAACTTCCAGAATTATTGGAGTCATATTTAATATATATATTAAATATAAATCCAAAGCAATTAGTTATTGGATTAATTCAAATGCCCCAAAATAAATGTTTCAGTCACTCCAAAAATATTGGTTTGCATTTTATTCTTGCCAATATTTTTCAAAGCTGAAAAGGAACATTTCCTTGGAAGCATTTGAAGCAATTTTTAATGTTGATCATCATTTTTAGAAGGTTTCTGAGGCTTAGAAAATCCCTCAATTCAAATTTCATTTGAATTAAAACATGATGCTCACATGAGGTCTGGCCTAGTGCATAACAGGACCAGGGATGTGACACGAACTATACTGGAAAAGTGTTCGAACTTTTATTGTCGTAATGCGGGGTGTAATGAAGCCCTTGGCGTAGTAATACATACCATGGTGTACGTGTGCAATAAGTAATATATACAAATGTGAGGAAATACGAAAATTAAGTAATAAGCTGACGCCACCATTTATTCACCATTGTGATGTAATTATTACGTCGAAGCGTACTTTGTGCAAGTAATGTAATAAGCAGGTGAGGCTATTTAACATGCCCAACCAAGGGCGAGCTGCGTGCCGGTATGTAAAACAAGTATGGCAATCGTTTAATAGAGAAGACCTGGGGATTCCCTTGTATGCTGAAGCTCCATGCCTCCTTGGTGTGTTCTGCAAACGGGTCGTCCGCATAGACCTCGAAATGAGAAAAAACCCGTAATAAAAAGAAAAAATAAAAGCGTGTGAATCCAGGGTCAGTCAAGCCACACTGTGGATCGCGAGTGAGTTATGCCTCCTTCAGTACCCATGGGATTTTCAGTGCCTAGTTATGTACGCGTGGTACGGATGCCATTTCCTCATCGGGGCTGGGACGGAGGACAAATTTACTAATTCAGCTCTTGACGAACCGAGCTGCCCTGTTGCAGTGTAGTCCGGACCTTCTTATTGATGTCCAGGGTCTCGGCGGCCGGATTATGGTGCCGCTTGAGAAGGCCGCTATGTACTTCTGCTGCTAGGGCTGCAGTATGCTCCTCTGTGCGGAGGGAACGTCCCGTGTTTCCGTTTACTGTAATGACACCGCATGGACCGGGCATCTTGAGCTTGAGATAAGCATAATGTGGCACAACATTGAATCTAGCAAACGCGGTTCGTCCGAGCAGTGCGTGGTAGCCGCTGCGGAAGGGGACGATATCGAAGATTAGCTCTTCGCTTCGGAAGTTATCCGGGGAACCGAAGACCACCTCCAGCGTGATTCAGCCCGTACAACGGGCCTCTACGCCTGGTATGACTCCTTTAAAGGTAGTTGTCATGGGTTTGATTCGTGAGGGGTTAATGCCCATTTTGCATACTATATCCTGATAGAGCAGGTTGAGGCTGCTACCACCGTCCATTAGGACTCGTGTCATGTGAAATACGTCGATGATTGGGTCGAGTACCAATGCGGCCGAACCGCCGTGACGGATGCTTGTTGGATGATCACGACGATCAAAGGTGATCGGGAATGACGACCATGGGTTGAATTTTGGGGCGACTGGCTCTACCGCATAAACGTCCCTGAGTGCGCGCTTGCGCTCCCTTTTGGGGATGTGTGTAGCATATATCATGTTCATCGTTTTGACATGAGGCGGGAATTTCTTCTGCCCCCCAGTGTTCGGCTGCCGGGGTTCCTCGTGATCGTCCTCGCTCTGCGATTCCCCTTCCTTGTTTCCGCTATTTTCCTTGCTGGCTTGCTTAATGACCCGGCAATCTCTGTTAGTATGGTTGGCCGACTTGTCTGGGGTGCCATGTATCTGGCACGGACGATCGAGTATGCGGTCCAAGCTGGATGGTCCTCCGCCGTTCCTTTTATCGCTGGCTGGATTTGGAGCCGATGAACCCGGTGTGAACTGTGGTGTCATCGGTGTTATCGCCATTGCTTCTGCATTTGTGTCTGTTGTGCCGGAGCTTGCTGGTGCTGGTTTTGGCCTCGGAGGGACCTACTTCGTTGGCCGTTTTTGTACTGCGAGCCAGCCAACTATCATCTCCCGCGCAAAAGCGGGTCATAAGTGTTGTGAGGTCTGCCCTGGACCTTGGCTTTCTTGGCTGAGGTGGCGGTCTAGCCATTCGTTACGGATGCTGTGTTTAAAGGCCGCTAGGGCTTCGGCATCCAGACAGTCAACGATCTGGTTCTTTTTGGTTAGGAACCAAGTCCAGAATTTTCTGGCTGATTCTCCAGGTTGTTAAACTATGTGGCTTAGGTCATCGGCATCGGGTGGCCGGACATATGTACCTTGCAAGTTGTCGGGGAAGGATTCTTCCACCCAGCTGCCAATGGAATTTTTAGGCAGGTTGTTCAGCCAGTGTCGAGCTGGTACTTTGAGCTTTAATGGGAGGTATTTGATAGCATGGAGGTCATCTCCTCGGGCCATGTGGATGTGGAGATTAAAATCTTCGATCCACACTGCGGGATCGGTTGTTCCGTCGTACGATTCAATATTGACGGACTTGACCTGCTCGGGGAATTCATGATCCAACACCCCATCTATGAAGTAGAGAGGGTGTGCGGCGCCTCTATAGCGGGCCGCGTCACAGCGCACCTCCGATGAAGTCCGTCTGCGGTTATCGGCCCGGGTGTAACTAAGTTTGTCACGTCCGAGTAGGTGGCTGTCATCCCAAGTCGCGAAGCGTCCTCATGATCCGTAATTTGATATGGTGTGTCCTACCCTACTGTCCCTGTTTTTGCGAGGCGGTGGGGCCGCTTGTTGTTCAGCCTAAGTTACCGTTTTATCCTGACCATGGGGTGGTCGGTCTGCCGCACTATCCCGACCGCATGGTGGTCGTTCCGCATTATGCGAGGGAAGTAAGGGATTTGGTGCCTCCTCATTGAACTGAGGTAGCAGTCTGCGCTTTGGGTAACTCTTGGCTGGGCGCTTGAGGCCATTTTCTTCGGCTGCCAGGACATCGGTCCATCTGTCAATGAGTAGGTCTTGATCGACTAGGAGCTGCTGCTGCTTTTTCTTTAGGCTTCTAGGAGTAGCTATCAGCTGGCGCTTGAAGCTCTCCTACTCTAGGGGTGCCTCAGGCACAATGAAATCCTCGCTTCCGAGGCTCTCCTCATCCTCGGAGGGTGGACGATAACTATCGTCATCTAGGTCGCTTGGCATGTCCTGTTTATGAGGGTTAGCTTGCTCATTGTCCTGTTCCTCCTGTTCGGATGCTGCTCCAATAGGGTCTTCGTTGTTTTCGGCGGCATACGGAGTGCTATTTTCTCCGGTGCCAGTGTTGCCATCTTTTGAGCAGCGTGGCTTAGAGCGGCGTTTAGGGCGCTGGCGCTTGGACTATGTCTCATAAGGTTTATTCACATCTGGGTCTTCTTTGTCATCGCTGCTAGATTCTTTAGGTGTATCAACCATGTACACATCATATGAAGAGGTGGCCGTCCAATGTCCCGTGAGTTGCGGGTCTTGGCCTTGCTCCTTATCAGCATCGTCGTCCATACCGTCGATGTCTTCAGAGTCATAATCCAGCACGTCAGTTCAGTCCTCAACGGTACCTATGAAGTGGGTGGCGGGTGGGAAGCGAAATTCTCCATCGTCGGCCCCTAGTTCGAGACGGACATAGTTCGGCTGCGAGTCTCCCATGAATGACTGGTTCTTTAAAGAGTTTAGCACATCGCCCAAAGGTGAGTGCTGAAAAACGTCTGCGGCACTGAATTCGAAGATCGATAACTGATCTAGCCCGGTGTCCGCGAGCGTACATGGTCCGGAACTTATAGCCAGAGACGAGTCCAGAGTTCCGTTGGCGCAAATATTGCAGGCTGTCGATTCTACGTGCTCTAGTTCTAAGGCCATTGCAGCAGCAGGAGCTATCTCCTGAATCTGGTCCGATGACGGATTTAAGTCATATTCATCGGGGCGAGGGGGGCGATCGCTGCGGTCTCAAATCCATTGAAGATCAAGTCTCCACGAATATCCGCGATGTAGTTCAAGCTTCCGAATCTGACGTAGTGGCCAGAGACGTAGCTATCGATCTACTCCAGATGGCCAAGCGAGTTGGCCCGCAATACGAAGCCACCGAACACGGAAATCTGTCAGGGGAGGAAGGTTTCTGCTTGGACATCGTCGCTATAGACGATTGAAGGGGCCATCGAACCTTTCGTCGACGGCACGGTGGAACTCTCATTGAAAGCACCAATGTCAGTGTCAAAACCGGCGGATATCGGGTAGGGGGTCCCGAACTATGCATCTAGGATCGATGGTAACAGGAGACGGGGGACACGATGTTTACCCAGGTTCGGGCCCTCTCTATAGAGGTAATACCCTATGTCCTGCTTGATTGATCTTGATGAATATGAGTGTTACAAGAGTTGATCTACCACGAGATCATACTGGCTAAACCCTAGAAGCCTAGCCTGTATTACTATGGTAATGAGTATATCTTTTCCGGACTAACCCCTCCAGTTTATATAGACAGCGGGGGGAATCTAGGGTTACATAGAGTCGGTTACATACGAAGGAATCTTCAAAGTCGGTCGCCAAGCTTGCCTTCCACGCCAAGAAGATCCCAATCCGGACACAGGTATAGTCTTTGGCCTTCATGTCTTCACAGCCCACCAGTCCGGCTCATGGATAACAGGCCGGACGCCCGAGGACCCCTTAGTCTAGGACTCCCTCAAGGCCTACTAGACAAACTGAGGGTGGAACTGCAATATTATCAATAAGAGTGGGGATGTGTTTCTATGTGTGCCTGTGCGTGATAGATCTGTCGGCACACATTCAAGGATGATGAACGAGAACCATGTGTTTGGTAAGAAAACCTAACTAGATCGGTAGATCAATTGTTGTTTGTCGGAGGAAGGGAGAGCCATAACTAATGAGGTAGATCGATCAACGCGTGGGAAAAAACGAGTTATAAGGACCTAGCTAGCTATATGTATAGCGGGAGATCGGTCGATGTACGTCCATTTGTTAGAGGCAAATAAGGCCTGGCATGATGGATAGACAGAGAGAATGAAGCTAGGAGGTGGTGCGAGAGGCCCAGCTACTAGCTAGATAGGGGGAGGAGTGTGTGGTTGTGTGATTGATGAAAAGAGGGGCGAGAGTTTACACGTGTGTGTGACCGTATGAGAAACACGAGGCAAGGACACATAAAGGAAGAGATTAAAGGTGCGTGTGTATGTTGTAGGCAGACATCGCTGGAGTGGTTTATCGATCGGTGTGTGTCAGAAGGGAGTTGTGGAGACTGTGGGAGAACGACCTAAAGAAAAAAAATGAATGTGCGCGATGGATAGAATGCTGCGGGAGGGGAGGGCGAGGAGGGCGTGTGCATGCACGAGAGAAATTTAGTGGTAGCTACAAAGGTTAGAGGATTGTGTGGGTGGAAGAGACTAACAAAGATCATAATTTCATATGAAAGTGGATTCATATATTTGAATAGGAGATCATAGTGTTTTAAACATATGCATGCATGAATATAGCGGTGATACGCATGTTGTGGTTTTGCACATGTTATACCATAATGTGATGATGCATGGCGTTTGCAACTCACAGCTAAATGTCTTACAATCTAAACCATACTATACATCGAACAATCTCACATTTTATTTGAATTTGTGATAATGTGTGGCGTTTGCAGCATACAACTAAATATCGAACAATCAAAACAATACTATATATCGAACACTCTCACATTTTATTTGAATTTGTGGTAATGTGTGGTGTTTGCATCTCACATCTAAATACTTGTAGGCGTAGGGGGCGGGGCACCATATATAATGTGATAACCACATTATACATATGAGATATGGTTTAGTTTGTGAAGATCTAGCTAGAGCTTGAAATCTACTATGATTTGAAATCAACATAAAGTGGATTCAAAAAATCGAGTTCGAGTTCATATAGTACACATAGTTCACTTGTAACTCGAGACTAATCATGTGGTGTGCTGTGAAGATAATACACAAACGATGGTTTAACCTGACAATAATGATGATTGTAGATCTTATTAAAACAGAGAAATGAATTCAAATGCTTTGACTTCACAACAATCATTATTGTAGATCTTATTCAAATAGAGAAACAAATTCAAATTTAGTTGATATGAAGCGGTAGTATATACGTTTGGAATGCATTAAAACGTTCATTTGAGTACTAGGCTGCATGCATTATACACGTAGAAAAATATTTTAATTGAACATAACATGAATTCAAAGTTTGGAATGACATTTGTAGTGCGAATTGATTTGGTACAGTACATGTTAGGCTTGTCCGGAAATTTAAACCCGCGCCTTGTTAGCCCGAAATATTTAAGATATATCTTTGTCTCATTGTGCTCCGACAACTCCCTCCATCTCAACCCGCGCCTTGCTATTCCAAAATTACAACGCGCGCGAAAACTCCCACCTCATGTGAAATCCCGACACGCGAAATGCCCGTGATACCCCTGAACCGAAAGAACAGCCTCAAATCTGTGGGGGTACTTTCGTAACTTACCCCACATTTTGGACAAGCGCGTCCCTAAGCCATGGTTCCCCCACTCCCATCCCATCCGCCCATGCATTCGTACACCGAGGCCGGCAAAACCCACGAAGCCCCACACCCTCCTCCGTCCGCCACCTAGCCGGAGCCTCTACCCTGACGACGTCGTCCACAGCTACACCTCGACGTCCCTCATCCACCGTACCGGATGAGGATCCGTCATCGACCTGGTCATCCCGCCGGTTCATCCACCCCGTCCACCACCTCCAAGGAGCTGCCCCGATGTTCCCCTCGTCTTTCGCGCCACCTCCATTCGCACACCGCCATCTTCACCTACACCACCGGAAGAGCATCATCATCACCGTTTCCTCGGATGAAGTTGCGGCCTTGATTCGATCTCACGGTGCTGCCGCCGCTCAGTCCCGAGCCGACACGGCACGACTCCATCCACTGAGGCATCGCCGGCCATTTCCTCCATGGCGTCGCTCCCTCGGCGGCGACGTCCACATCAGTAGGATGTGCTACTGCTTTAGCTCTCGCTCACGCTGCTGCTCTCCTCTTGCTCTCGGTCCCCTTCCTGGTCTGCTCTTGCTCTTGCTCTTGCTCGTGCTGCTGCTCTCGCTCTTGCTCTTGCTTGCGATGCTGCACCGATTTAGCTACACTTCAGTCAACTGAATTGACTTTTGGGTCAATCGATTTTCAGGGGGTGGGGGCTCGCCGGAGTTAATGAAGAACCAGCCGCAGCTGGGAGGGGGGCTCGCCGCAGAGGTACCCCACTATCTATCTTAGGGTTCAGGGTAGGGGCGATGGTCGCTGGCGGTGGTGGAGCGGTGGCGTGGGTATCACAGGAGAAAAAGCTAGCCACGAGGGGGCCTACAGGGAAGGCCGGGGCGGACCGGCGGTGGGGAGTGTTTTCGGGGCGGGCGGGGCGGCGCACCGCCGGCCGTGGGCGGCGGAGGCGGCTGTTTGGCCAGTGGTGGCTGGCAGCTCAGGGGGGTGGAGGTTGAAGATGAACTGCAGGACCTTGATTTCGTATCCAACGGCTGCAAAATCGACTTGCCAGAGATGAAAAAGTTAGTTGACTAACTTGTAGCCTCACCTCTAGTACGTTCATTTTCGATAGTAAAATTCAGTTTCGACAGCAAAATTTAGTTTCGACAGTTAAGTTCAGTTTCGACAGTAAAATTCAGTTTCGACAGTTAAGTTCAGAGATGAGCGGCTGATGTATACATCTAGCAGTTTGTGGTTATGTATTTTACGTCATCTCTTGTCCTGCTTCAGCCTCGGCATCATACAACTCACCGGAGCTGTTCCAACAACAAAAAGCTCCATCACAGCGGAGCAGTACCTCAGGCTCCATCTCCAGATGCCTAGGATCTTCTTCGCCTCCTCCGACAGCCAAGTCAGCCGGAGCATCCTCACCGGCCAACCCAATCACGCTGAGATCGAAGTGGCTTCGCCAAAGAGGTTGTACACTTCTTGTGGTTTGACTTAATCTCACCATGCTTCTTTGCATCCTGTGATGTTCCAATTCTTGTGAACCAAACACCCAGATTGGCAGAAATCTTGTGTTTTTAAATTCTCTATTTTGCACATGCATTCCTATCCTATTCCTCTCTATTTCCTATCCCTGCATTGTTAGAATCCTCAAGTTCAAACAAGCCCTCACACAATTACTTCTATTATAGATATGTGTCAAAGAAAACCCTGTGTGGTTTGTCCTGCTCCTGCGGTGCTGTGTTCCACCCTAGCTCAGCTGCTCCAACAACGGAAGGGTTCACCACAACAGGGATCCGCTCTCAAGACTGTCTTTCACCGCCTCAGATCTTCTTCCTCGTCGCCGGTAGCCACGACAACTTCATTACCATCATCAACTGAGCAGATGACCCTGAGGACTACACGGGCCCGCAAGAGAGGTCGCACTCTTCTGTGTCTGCTTACGTTATGCATCGTTTAATATGATGACATGCTACTTTATCATCGTGTTCACCTAATAGACTCTGACTCAGGTCCAAACTTATGCTGAAACTTGAGTTTTCAAATGGTTGTGCGGTACATATTCGGGCAGCAATCAGTACTATCTGTCTACTATCTGGTTAATCTTGGGAGTCAACTATGAGTTTCATGTTGGGTGCAAACAAACATTAAAGGAGCCAGTATCTGTATTTTTTAACTAAAGCTATTATCTTCCTGCTATCATTTGTTTTGTGTCTATCCACACTTTGCTACCTTCACTCTCGATTTGCGCATGCACTCCTTGCATAATCTCACTATGTTTTGTTCCTATGCATGTCAGTTATTGTACACAATGGAACTGAACATGTAGTGCAAAAGAGACGAGCCTTGTGTGGCAATAAAATTTCATGCAGACGTCGCTCCATGGTGGGCGCAAAGGCATCCCCCCTCCACCCATTTCGGATCATAATCAAGAGGAAGATAACTATTCTGACAGGGATTCAGAAGCAGGAGACCACTCCTATTTACCCCATGAGGTCTTCGCTCTCACTTGGCATGCTGATGTTGGTAATATCATGCATATGGTGCCTTGCATTGCTTACTGTATACATCAAAGATGTCATCTGCTTAGTTTAGACATGCTTTGTGTCAATGCCATCTGTTTACTTTCTTTATCGTATATGTGAATCATGCAATGCCATCTTGTTTGGCCAGGCATCATATATTTGAATTTTGCAATGCCACCCTGGTTAGCCAGACATCTTATATGTGAACTATATCATGACATAGTGTTTTTATTAAGTGTTAAATTTGTCAACAATTTTAGTACATTCAATTACTCTTCCTGTGCATCAGCCATTCGACACGGTCATGGAAAAATCTGGAGTGGAAACAAGGTCTTCAGAGCAGACAATGCTATCTGACGAAGCACATGTCCTGATGGTTACAGATAGCTCCTCAGAGGAGGATTCAGAGACAGATGACCAATCCTATCCCCGCCCCGAGGTGCATGCTCTAACTTGGTAGGGTTATGTTGCTCATATCATGCGTATGGTATCTTCCATTGCTATGTCATTTGCTTAGTTTAGACATGATTTGTGTGAATGCCACCTCTTTAGTGTCTAATTAGCATATATGTGAATTATGCAATGCCATCTTTTTGCAAGACATTATATATCTGAATTATGCAATGCTATCTTGTTGCAAGGCATTATATATGTGAATTATGCAATGCCATGTTGTTTAGCCAATCATCATATATGTGAATTATATGATGCCGTCCTTTTTTATATTTCTCATTGCTTTTGTCGACAATGCTTGTATATTCAACTGCTCTTCATGTGCATCAGCCATTTGAATTGGTGATGGAGAAATCTGGAGTGAAAACAAGGTCTTCGTAGCAGACAACCTGGTGAAGCAGATATGTTGCTGGTTACAGATAACTCTTCAAAGGAGGATTCAGAGGCAGATGACCAGTCTGATTATCCCCCTGAGGTGTATGCTCAAACTTGGCAGGGTTATATTACTCATATCATGCATATGTTGTATTACGATGCTTAGTTTTTACATCATATACATGATATTGAATGCCATCTCCTTAGTTGACACATCATATATGCGATTGCCCTCTGCTCACTTCCTTAGTATATTAATCATATATTTGAAGTATATCATGCCATGATGTTTACCTAGAGAGCATGCATCTGAATTATGGCATGCCAACCCATTTTCTAAAGACATAATATAGTTATATCATCTCATCCTGTTCACATAGTCATCATATTTTGAATTATGTCATTCTATTCGTGAATTATATCATGCCATCATGATTCCATCGACGGCATGTTTGTGATTTATGGCATGCCAACCACTTTAATAGACACATCGTATAGTTATATCATGTCATCATGTTTACATAGTCATCACATTTTGAAGTATGTCATTCTATCTTATTCAGTTAGCCATCGTACATGCGCAATTGTGTCAAGTTATCCTGTTTAATTAGCCATCATATATTAGAAATTATGTCCTGCTATTCTGTTTGGTTAGACAACATAAATGTGAATTGTTTCATGCCCTGTTTTCTTCCCTACTATCCATTGCACCTGTCTATCTTTCAATGTCTGTACATTCAATTAGTTTTCTTGTTTATCAGCCATTTCAATTGGAGGGGGTGATGGCAGTATCTGTGGGAGTAAAAACACGGTCTTTAGAAAAGATCGTGCTACCTGTCAATGGAGATAGAACCATGGTTGTACTTGCCCAAGAACTAGCCCCACCACACAAAACCCAGACTCACACAGATTTTACCCCTACCCAGTTGGATAGAGAACCAGCTACACCCCTTCTAACCCCAACCCCAGCAGATAGTAACCCAGTTCCCATTGACACAGCATCGTCTCCACCACAGAGCACCCAAACACGAGAAGTTAGTAAGGCAACTGCAGTGCCCAAAGCACGAGGACCACCACTCCGAACCCCAAGTCAACGCTTAAAGTAGAAGAGGAATTGTTCTCAGGTCAAGTTTCGTAGCTATGGTTCATACTACTTTGCTCTTGCATCACTGTATTTACTCATACCAACTAATTTCATATTTGAAGGATGCAATTGGAACTCCAATGGCGCAACAGGTATGTTTTAAACCTGTTTCTTTAACGTGTTTGCTGTTGTAACTTGCTCTATGTTGATTTTAGTTTCAATTGAATAAACAGTTATGTTCTCATGCCATGGACATTACAAGTGTTGTTATTGCTGTGTAGTTTCCCACACTTATATTATGTCTATGCTGCTTTGTCTTAAATAGATATGATTTGAACTGTATCTATCTTGATTTGGCAACATAAACTAGAATGATATAGACCATACAGTGACCATACTACATAGATATATGTTTGTTTCATGTTGTTATCCTGTCCACCTTACTACTGAACTGGTTTACCAAAATGAGTTTCATATACTACATTGCAAACCTGTGATATGTTTGTTTGTTTCTCCTTTACAACACGAATAAAATATAGGAGAAGAGTACCCCATTATGCAATTGTAAAGGAAGTAATGCAGATCAGGTTCAAGACAGTGAGACATCCCTGTTGTTCTCCAAGATAGCTGATAAACTATATTGAAGACACTAAGACAACCCCAAAGTCCTGTCTAGATGTAGTGTTCGAGTTACTGGCTACTACTGCTGGCACCAGCTCTTTGAACTTGCTGCCTGAATCAGTTCGGCTTCTTGAGTCTCAACTTCAAATAGAAAGACATTGATCAGATGTTATGCGACAGGAAGCCGAAGGATTGAGGAAGTCCCTGCAGAATTCAGATGCATACTTTCTGGTGCAACAGAAAGTGCTGGAGGATTTAAGCGCCAAACAAAAGAAAGTTAATAAGCTTTCTAAGCATCTTGCCAGCATTATGGGTACCCAGGATATTGTTTCTTGACCTCTTCTGAAGTGGTTTCAGTTCCGGACTTGTTTTGCTGCGGCATATATATTCTACTTTGTTCCCTGTATTTGCACTTGTGGCGAACTTTGATGCCTAGTGGATGTAATATGTGTAATAGCCATGATTGTCGGTGTCAAAACCGGCGGATCTCAGGTAGGGGGTCCCGAACTATGCATCTAAGGCGGATGGTAAGAGGAGGCGGGGGACACAATGTTTACCCAGGTTCGGGCCCTCTTGATGGAGGTAATACCCTACTTTCTGCTTGATTGATCTTGATGATATGAGTATTATAAGAGTTGATCTACCACGACATCATAGAGGCTAAACCCTAGAAGCTAGCCTATGATTCTGATTGTTCTCGTCCTACGGACTAAACCCTCTGGTTTATATAGACACCTGAGGGGCTAGGGTTACACAGAGTCGGTTACAAGGGAGGAGATCTACATATCCGAATTGCCAAGCTTGCCTTCCACGCAAAGGAGAGTCCCACCTGGACACGAGACGGAGTCTTTAATCTTGTATATTCATAGTCCAACAGTCCGGACAAAGTATATAGTCCGGCAGTCTGAGGACCCCCTAATCCAGGACTCCCTCAATGATAGCCTAGCATAAGTTGCTTGCTTATTTATTTCCGTTGTCTTGTTTGTTTGTTTTCTTGTAGTCAGTGCAGTTCTTTTTCCGCGGTTTGCTAGTGGCCGCAATAACCTATTTTTTACAACTAGGCCACATTAACAATGGGCTACATATTTACTGTAGTTAACATGGGCGTCCTACGGGCCGTAGAAACAATGGGCCTTCTAAGGGCCGTAGAAACAATGGGCCTTCTACGGGGCTTAGACACAATGGGCCTTCTACGGGCCGTATCATCAATGGGCCTTCTACGGGCCGTACGATCGGTTGGCCAAACATGGGCCAATAACAGACCACATTATGGTCGTAAATGGGCTAGAGTTGAAATCGTCCGTTCATGGGCCGACCATAATGGGCCGTCGTTAATAGGCCGTATTTGATGACGCTATGAAAATGGCCCAACGTATTAACAGGCCAAAAATTGGCTAACTGTAACGACGGGCTGTATTTGACCCACAAGCAAAAAATGACAGTAACGGGCCGAAAGTAAACGAATGCTGGAAATGAGCCTAAGAATAAATGGGCCCTGAGAAGGCCGAAAGATAACATGGGCTGGAAACGGCCCAATGGAATAATGGGCCATTAATAGGTAGAAAGTGATACACTGTTCATTACGGGCCAGTTTTAACACGGGTCGTTAATGGACCGAGGGTTACTAAGGGCCTCATATGGGCCAAAAGACGTCATGGGCCATACATGGGCCAGAAGTTAAAACAGGCTGGAACTATATTGGATAGCCCAGATGACGCTACTGGGGCTAAGTCAGATAGGCCGTAAACAGGCCCTGGGTTAGCGGGCTATAAATGGGCTATATGCGAACATGCCGCTAATAAGCTTGTCATGGGCCGGCCCGCCACCTTTTGACCAAGTCAAACGGGCTGGCCTTTTCACAGGAATGGGCCTATGTTGGGCCGTTCCACGTGTCGACATAACATAGGCACTTTGGGTCCAATGAGTGGATGACATCTATCCAAACGGTGAGCCGACACGTGTTTCCTCCATCCAACGATGATTTTACACGTGGAAAATCCCCATTGGTCAGGGCTGTTAACGGGTTATCGGATCCAAAATCGGACCCGATATCTTAACGGCGTTCCGGTATGGTGGATGCCACGTGTGGTCACCCTTGACGAAAGCACTTTTGTGATGCGCGATTTATCGTCATGGAAGTGGACACTTCCGTGATGATAATTTTGGTAATGTCATGGAACACTTCTACGACATCACATGTATGACTATCTTGATTCTGTCATAAATTTGTCATGGATGTACATGCATGACAAAAAACGCGACATACTGTGACAAACATGTATCATCACAGAAGTGTATTTTTTGTAGTGCTTGTACTCATCGAGCATCATTCGTTCCATCTCAATGAGGGTTCTGTTCTTGTGCTCCATGATGCCATTTTGCTGAGGTGTGTATGGAGCAGAGAACTCATGCATGATACCCAATGTATCAAGATAAGTGTCGAGGCCGGTGTTCTTGAATTCAGTGTCGTTATCACTTCTAATGTGCTTGATCTTGATGCGATAGTTGGTCATGGCACGATTGGCGAATTGTCTAAAGATATCATGCACTTCAGTCTTGTAGAGAATTATGTGCACCCATGTATATCTTGAGTAATAATCAACAACGACAAAACCAGAGAGGCATGCAGTGGTAGTAAGGGTAGAGTAGTGAGTAGGGCCAAATAAGTCCATGTGAAGCAGCTCAAAGGGACATGTTGTCGTCATGATTATCTTTGAGGGATGCTTGGCCCTAGTCATCTTTCCAGCTTCGCAGGCACCGCATAGATGATCCTTCTTGAACTTGACGCCCTTGATGCCTATGACATGCTTCTTCTTCGCGAGAGTGAGCAAGTTCCTCATGACCACATGGCCTAGCCTCTGATGCCAGAGCCAACACTCTGAAGCTTTTGCTAGAAGACATACGGCTAGTTGTGGTCCTGCGAAGAAATCTACCATATATAGATCATCTTTCTGATACCCTTCAAAGACTAGAGATTTCTCAGATTCCATAAGCACAAGGAAACGATATTTTCCAAATATCACAATCATGTTTAGATCAAAAACTATTGAGACAGACATTAAGTTGAAACCAAGGGATTCAACAAGCATCACTTTATCCATGTGTTAATCCTTTGAGGTTGCAACTCTACCTAGGCCCAATACCTTGCTTTTACCAGTGTTAGCAAATGTGATGTGGCTTTTGTCAGATGCATGTAGGGTTGAATCCATGAGAAGACTTCAATCACCAGTCATGTGGTTAGTGCATCCACTATCCATAATCCACTCAGAACCTTCAGTGTCGTACCCTACAGTGCAGTTAGGGGGATAGGCTTCACCAAGAGAAGTGTGAAGCATAAACATTTGACGAATAAGCATACTATCAAAGTTCAGGTCCTTGTTAGGGTAGATAGGATGATTGTCAAGAAATCCTGGGACGGAATACATAGTAATACCATTTTGGCATTTTATCTTGCGTCCCACAAGATGTTTTAGGTCCCCAGCATAAGCATCAGAAGCCTTTCATTTCCGGCTGGAGACCTTTCCCTACAAAAGAGAGTTATTTTTTCTTAACCACCCACATCTTCAGGGGTGGCTTAGAAGCAATGAGTCTAAGTGCACCATCTGAGAATTTAGGCTTTGGAGCCCTGGCAAATAGCCTTGCAGGAGGTGAATAGTACTCATAAAAATAAGTAAAATAGTTCTTGGTCTTATGAACATAGCGGTTTGATGAAACACGCTCATATTCCTAAGTATGAATGTGGTTTCCTGGCAAAACATTAGGGTTAGGGTGACCCTGGTGGGTCCTCTGTCTGTATGGAACCTTTGGACCATATGAATCCTTTGGTCTAGGGTTTGTCTTCTTCCCAAGTGGTGTCATGATGACATTCACAAGAAGCTTCTCAAGACAACATTTGGGCAACCATATCTTCTTCAAAAGCGGTCCATTCCTGCAGTTAGTACCAATATACCTAGCAATCACTTCACCATTCTGATTCTTA
This sequence comes from Triticum dicoccoides, assembly GCF_002162155.2. Lineage (NCBI taxonomy): Eukaryota > Viridiplantae > Streptophyta > Magnoliopsida > Poales > Poaceae > Triticum > Triticum dicoccoides. The sequence continues at coordinate 265,196,034 of NC_041386.1, read as the reverse complement.
AATAGTGTATAGTTTGCATCAAAGGATTCATCAATGATAATAGGGTTAGCACAACTGAAACCAGATAAGGTAGATGGATCCACTAAAGGTCCCTTTGTAGCAACCCATGTGGTTTTGGTATACTACTAAGGCTTCTAGTATGAACCATCAACATTCACTTTCCTCTCGAACCCAACACCCTCTTTCCTAGGGTTTTGGTTTAGAATCTGTTTCTTGAGGACATCACATAGTGTCTGATGCCCTTTGAGGCTTTTGTACATCCCTGTTTCTAGCAATGTCTTCAACCTAGCATTCTCATCAGCAATAGTAGTGGTATCCTCAGAAGAGGGGTTAGTTACCACATAAGCAGTTGAAGATATTTCAACAGTAGCAGTAGTAGAACATTCAGCAACAGAGACAGCATTATCACGCTCAAGACATTTTGGACATGGTGGTTCAAAGTCTTCCTGAGCGGATCTAATCTGTTGAGCATGAAGTGAATCATTCTTCTTTTGAAGATCTTCATGAGACGCTCTCAGGTTCTCAAGTTCTTGCTTCCTTTGAAAATAATCATAGGAAAGCTTCTCATGAGTAGTTGAGAGAGTTTCATGATGACTTTCAAGTTCTTCATACTTAAAGTGAAGATTTTTAATGTCTTCAATTAAGGACTGAGTACGAGTCATTCCGCGTCAAACAGGTCATCCCTTTTGTCTAGTAATTTTTGAATATGTTCCATTGCAGTTTGTTGTTCAGTTGCAATTTTAGCAAGTGTTTTGTAGCTAGGTTTGGATTCAGATTCAGAGTCATCTTCACTGGATGTTTGAAAGAAAGGATCACGTGAGTTTACCTTGGCACCATGTGCCATGAAGTAGTAGGTCAGAGCAGAGTCATCCTCATCATCGGCGTCAGCTTTGGCGACGAGGCCATTGTATTAGGAATTGAAGATGGACTTGGTGACGTAGGCCGAAGCTAGAGCCAGGCTTGCCACGCCTGAATTGGACTCCTCCTCAGACTCCACCTCTGCCTCCTCAGAAGTAGACTCCTCCTCTTAATCCATCTCCTTGCCAACAAATGCATGAGCTTTGCTGGATGAGCTCTTCTTGTGAAATGAAGACTTTGATGAATACCTTGAAGAAGACTCTGAGGATTTCTTCTTCTTCTTGTCGTCAGAATCATATTCCTTTCTCTTCTTCTTCTTATTCTTATTCTTAGATTCATTGTCCCATTGAGGACACTCGGACATGTAGTGACCAGGTTTCTTGCATTTGTGCATGTTCTCTTCTTATGGTCACGAGTTGAAGCTTCATCATTTCTTGAGATGGATCTTGAAGACTTCCAAAGCGTTTCTTCTTGCAGAACTTCTGGAACTTCTTCACGAGCATAGCTCACTCCTTTCCAATGTCTTCAGGATCACCAGAACTGCAGTTAGATTCTTCTTCAGACGCGGAGACAACTTTTTCCTTCAAAGCACAGGTTCGACCATAGTTGGGACCATAGATGTCTCTCTTCTCAGATAACTGGAACTCATGTGTGTTGAGCCTCTCAAGTATGTCAGACCGATCAAGATCTTTGATGTCAAGACGTTCTTGTATCATGAGGGCCAGGCTATCTTATAAGTTGTCAAGTGATCTCAGGAGCTTTTTGATGATTTCATGCTTCGTGATCTAAGTGGCGCCAAGTGCACGAACGTCATTTGTGATATTAGTGAGGCGATCAAATGTGAGCTGGATATTCTTATTGTCGTTTGCCTTGAAGCGGTTGAAGAGGTTGTGAAGAACATCAATCCTTGAATCTCTCTGATTTGAGACTCCTTAGTTGACCTTGGAGAGCCAGTCCCAGACCAGCTTCACAGTTTCCAGTGCACTCAAATGGCCATACTGTCCTTTCGCCAGATGACCACAAATGATGTTCTTGGCAGTCGAATCCAGTTGAATGAACCTCTTGACATCAGCAACGCTGACACCTTCACCGACCATGGCAACACCATTCTTGACGACATACCAGAGTTCAACATCAATGGCTTCAAGATGCATGTGCATCTTATTCTTCAAGTAGGGGTAATCAGTGCCATCAAAGACCAGGCACGCAACGGAGACCTTGATTATCCCTGCAGTTGACATAGCTAAACCTCTAGGTGGTTAAACCAAATCAAACAGAACAAGGGAGCACCTCGTTCTGATACCAATTGAAAGTGCTAGTTATCGACTAGATGACGGGTGAATAGGCAATTTTTATGAAAGTATTCAAAACGCGAGGTCTTTGAAGACAAATAGTAGAAATGAAACTATTGATATGTAGTGGAAGATAGACTACACTAGACAAACCATAGTCAAGTAAGCACGAAGACTATCATCAGCTAGGTAGTATGGATTAGGATGAAAGATAGTATGAAGCCAAACAGTAAATAGTCCTCACTTAGTGAAGTCAAACATATCAGACAACCAAGCACTGACTTCACGAAGACAAACTGTAAAGTAAAGGGAAGTGGAGGATAGAACCAGTTGCTTGTTGAAGACAAGGATTTGGTAGACTAGTTCTAGTTACCGTGACAAATGTACGTCGGGTTAGGGAGGTTGAGATTCAACTCAGAAGACCACGTCTTCACCTTATTCCCCATGAGCTAAGGACACCCAGTGCTCGCCCAATCACTCTGGTAAGTCTTCATTCACCGATGATCCACAATGACTCTTGGATACTCAAAACGCGATGCCTAACCAGCTGGAGGATTCACAGTCCTCAGGTGTAACAAGTCTTCAGGTCACACCGACAGAAAGACTTCAGTGTTTCCTAACACTGGCTCTGGGTGTTTTAGGCTTTGTCCTTGCAAGGATCTCTCTCTCGAATGCTTCGGAGGTGGGTTTCTCTCAAACGACAAAAGCCGTGCACTCACTCTGAGAAGCCAACAATTTATGGTGTAGGGGGTGGGCTATTTATAGGCTGGAGGCAACCCGACCTGATTTGTCTGAAATGACCTTGGGTCACTAAGGAACCGACGCGTGTCCAATGGTCGGATTTCAAACACAAGCGACAACTTTACTTGGGCTACAAGAAAATCTGACTCATCAAGCTCTGGATAAGATTTGCTCTCATTATCTTCCCTTGAAGACATAGGATTTTGGTTGAGCATCACATGAGTCACTCTGACTTTGTTCACTTGGAACCCACTTAACAGTACGGTGGTTCCTATTACTCAACAAAGAAGAAAAGGAAACTACGAAACAACTATGTCTTCATACTCTATAGTCTTCAAGTGAATGTCTTCATGAACCACCATTGTCTTCAATGTCTTCACACATTTTTAGGGGTCATCTCTGGTAGGTAAACCGAAGCAATAAGGGACTACTACCTGTGTTATCTTGCAATTCTCACAAACACATTAGTCCCTCAACCAAGTTTGTCGTCAATACTGCAAAACCAACTAGGGGTCGCACTAGATGCACTTACAGTCTCCCCCTTTTTGGTGATTGATGACAAAATGGTTGAAGTTTTCAACGGGGAGAAAAAGTATATGAAAGTTAAGTATTAGGGCAATGTCTTCATATGTTGCAAAAGGCTCCCCCTGATGATGTGCATGTAAGTAGTTTGCTTTTTAATGCAAATGCACATGGTAGGTTTTACTTTGTAGAGATCCTCTTCAATGTACGAAGAAAATTCATCATGCTTATATAAGAATAACGAAGATAATGACATGCATAATGAGAAATGGACGTCTGCAGAATGACTTCATGTGGAATTTATCATTGCATCACAAAGTAGAATCAAAAGTAGGAGACGACCATCAAGTTTAAGTGTTACAACTCAAAAGCCAAATAGTTTCAAAACGAGAGTTGTAAGAACTTAGCAAAAATAATGCACCCACCCATATGGACCAACTTGAAGACTATCAACCTCATATGCTTCTCCCCCTATTGTCAGTAATGACCAAAAAGGTTTGAGGACATAGACGATCTACTCTTTCCCAGTTGGAGTAGAAGATGGAGCAGGGTCGACATTGGAGTTTGGTGGTGCAGACGGGCCTGATGCAGAAACATGATGCAGTGTAGGCAAGGTTGGTGAAGTGGTGTCATCTTCTTCATCGACGACTGTGACGCCCCCGATTCAATAGTACACTAAACATACACGCAAATGTGTACGATCAAGATCAGGGACTCACGGGAAGATATCACAGCACAACTCTAGACAAAAATTAAAATAATACTAGCTTTATATTACAAGCCAGGGGCCTCAAGGGCTCGAATACACAAGAGTCAGTGGAAGCAACAATATCTAAGTACAGACATAAGTTGAACAAGTCTTCCTTAAGAAGGCTAGCACAAAAGCAACAACGATCGAAAAGGCAAGGCCTCCTGCCTAGGAGCCTCCTAACTACTCCAGGTCGTTAGCAGCCGTCACGTAGTAGTAGGCACCCTCGGGCTAGTAGTAGTGCTCCGTGGTGTCGTTTGGCTCCTGGGATCCATCATATGGTCGCAACAATCGGGTATTGGGGAAAAAGAGGTAGCGAAGCAACTGTGAGAACTCATCCAAAGTACTCACAAGACTTACATCAGATCTAAACTAAATATGCATCTATATCGAAGGAATGGGTTGTATCTGTGAACTAAACTGTAGAATGCCAGAAGAGAAGGGGAAAGCCTAGCCTATCAAAGACTACACTACTAGGAAAAGGCTAATTAGTGGTGCACCTGTTTTGGCCATTAATGGCGCACTACAGGTGCGCCACTATCATCACGCCACTAGTAACTAATACTAATGGCGCACCCCTGGTGCGCCATTAGTATACCAGACAATAGTGGCGCACCAGGGAGTGCGCCATTAGTATGTCAAATGGTGCACCATTACTATGCCGCCCAATGGGCCATATTTACCTTGTGCTCTGGGTTACTAATGGCGCACTTCTAGGTAGTGCGCCACTAGTGTGTTTATTGCAGTGCGGCACTAAAGTGCAGTGTGGTGCGCCACTAGTATGAATATTAGGAAATTTTTTCTTTTCTGATATTTGCATAGGTTACAAAATATATTACTGCACAGAATATAGACATCACAACATATAAACAGCAGATCCATCGAATACAATAGAAGATTAGTCTCTGAATACAATTCATCATATTAGTCTCCGAATTCAAAAGACCGAACAAAGTTAGAACATTACATGTCTCGAGACCACGAGTAGCGAGTTTGTCCTCACATTACAAGTCGATATCGATCATCTAAACTACCATCACATAGAAGAGAGCTGCGGTCATCACGATGAGCATCATTGCGATGAAACTGGTCTTCATCCGGTTCCTCCTCCGCTCCCTCCTCTCTCCCGCTAGATAGCGCACGTATCTAGCTTCCGCCTCCGCCCTAGTGGTGTACCCTTTGTAACTGTTACCACTGAAACGGTGAACCTGTCTCCGACACTCCTCCCAGTCGTCGTAGACTCCGGGAACCTTACCCTTGTACATGACATACGACGGCATCTCTATGCACTAGCCAAACAAAACGTTCGTAGCAATTCACAGACAATACAAAAGCAATATATAAGTATGCAACAAAAGGATCGGAAGAGAAAAGCAAGACATTAATAACATGATTCATGGTCCTACTAATAAATAGCATCAATTACATATAAGTTGAACGATTGTCCAAACCAAAGAGATATGCAAGTTCATTAAAGTTTAATTACAACATGAGCTAATCGATATTTCAGAACTACATATAGCATCACTACTTTCGACTCGACTCAGGACAGGAGCGTGGATGAAGCCGCCGTCTATCGTGATGGTCATGAAATCGCGGACGTTGCCAGCCTGCATTTGTAAAGTTGTTTCTATCTCACTGTTGGACGGTTGATATCTGAGGTAGAACTGCCCCGAGGTACGAAGGACATCTTGATGGATGATTTCCGCAAAATCCAACTGGATGTGAAAGAATTCTTGTCTGATGTCCGCGTCCTGGATTGCCGACATGCTTGCGGCCCAATCTTTGAGATTATTTGGTAGCAGAATGTGATTATGGTCCAGTACGATCGCCTGCATGTGATGGAGGGCGTAGTAGGCATCCTTCTGACCGTCAGGCTGCTGCTTGACGTAGGGGAACATCGTATTGTGGGCGAACATGTGCTTGCCGTACCTACGAATTGGCCTGCTGAAGGTGCCTCCAGATCTGGCATAGCCGGGGAGAACATCATCCAGAACTTTCTTGATATTTGTGTAGTCTTTCTTCGACTGACCGTCCGAGTCGATATACGTGGCCATGGAATATTTCGGGCGTAAGAGCATGAGTGTGCAATGTGTGTCACTGCACAAAACACAGAATGTTAGAAAAAAAGAATGATCGAAATCTAAGAAATCATATGTTATGTGGCGGTGAGGGAATGACATACTCAGGAAAGTAAGGCATGAGGAAGTTATCCTTATCTGGGTTTGCCAGAATGACGCCTTCGAGGTATGAACTCGCGACTTGCCAGTTGCCATCGCTGCCCAAGATCTTGGCACGCATGTAGAAGGGGTCGACTATCATGATGTCCGGGGTCTTGTCTCTAATGATCCGCATCTCCATACTCAGCAAAAATAGCCGAACGAAGTCGTAGTGCAGCGGATGAAGGTTAAATATAGCGAAGGTGTCATCAAACCGCAGGAAGATCATACCCCTGATGGCGCTATCCACAAAGCCCTCACCCTCTAGCACCTTGGCCATGAAAACTGAGTATGCCACATCATTCTCTTGGAGACGCTACTTCTCCAAAGAAAGAACACTGTCATGTAGACTCCGCATAGCACCGGTTGCAAGATTGAGCAGATTAGTCGGTAGCATCGTCCTACCCACCACATGCACCCTCCTCGAGATATCCTTAGGTGAAGGTGGCCCTTCCTGAGCACGGATCGTACTCGGTGCCGGCTGGCTCGCACCCTTGTAACTCTTTCTTTTTCGTCCCTTCTTCTTCTGTTGTAATGGGATCGAGTTCTGCTCATAGACAACCTTCTTGAGTGTGTTGGGGCTGATAATATTTTGCACCTCGGCTATCTAAAGCTCGGTGAAGGCAGTAGCTGGAGGTGTCTCCTGAGAACTGAATGCCTGATGACGCCTGTTGGAACTGGGTTTCTCCGCGGTACCAGCTAGATCGTCTTTTGCAGGGTTGGGTTCTTCAGAAGGAGGCCCCAAGAATTCATCACCGTACCCATGTTCGTTGAAGTACTTATCGACGTTGGTCAATGTACTTTCATTGTCTTCGTCGTCGTTGTCTGGATCTTGTGCCATATGCATGTCCGGATCCTGTTCCATATCCATGTCCGGCATATCCGGTAGCGTTGCGGGGGTCTTGCCATGGCTTGGCGTCGGGACGACTGGCGGTGTTGTCTGTGGGGTGGTGTCCCCCGCCCCCAAACGAATCTGGCTCTTCGTCCAAAGCATGGGCCAGCTTATGCAGGCGTTCAGGGTCATCACATCATCTTCGTCGGCCCCATGGGGTCGATACGGAGGTAACATGGTGTCGAAGCCCGGCAGCACTCGAACCAGTTGAACCCTATAAACGGTGGGTGGCATCTGATTACCGTGGAACACGCGGCTGCCCGGTTGAACGATTCTGCCCTTGGCGACATCGATCGACTCGTCATTCACGAAGTGCAGGAGAGTGCAAGGAACATCGGTGGCGCCCTGCGAAAACATGTAGGGCATCAGGTATGCCCAGTCAAAGGAAAGGATATGAAGTCATCGGCCGAGAGGCTTAATTAGTTCCGTGATGGCGTCGAGCTCGGCTAATGTCGAGGCACCGCCAATGGCAGGCGTGCAAGTGACGGAGGAGCCGCCTGCTGCCGAAGTGCCGGCCGGCGTAATTTTCCCACACCCGGGTGTATTAAGCTGCAATGTCGGCGCCACCGCGGGACACACCAATGCCGCCTCCGCCTGAGACACCAATGGCGCCGCTTGCGCGTTGCGCAAGTTGCTGCCCGTGAAGCTAGGAATCAGGGGTGGCCCCTGTTGGCCGCCCGCAATCCACGCCTGCAGCCCAGAAACCAAGATAGGCATAATGGCAGTGATCGTCGGTCCCAGTTGGCCTCGCACTTGCTCTTCAACGATCTCCGGAATCAGCGGCACTTGTGCCTTGAGTTGTTGAACCTCGCACTCCTGGATTTCCGAGCTGGTCTTTCTCTCCTTTCGCCCAGCGGTATAGTACTCCAACCATTTCTTGGACAAGCATTTGCCTGCCACACGACCAGCTGACGATGGCTTACTGAGCTTATCCTTGTTTCTCATTACATTCAACGCCCTATTTAAAGGGGTGTCGAAAGGGGAGCTCCGAGACGACCCCGCGCTACTTCTTTTAGTGTCCTACGAAAGGAACGTGAACCATTTAGAAAATTGTCTTTATTAATTAGAATGCAACCATATGGAGCTAATTACGTGGGGGTGTATTCCTTACCAGAACACGCTCAAGCGCCTTGGTCTTCGGATCCGTGATAAGCTCCTTGGTTATCGGGTCCATCTTGTACCGGGCCCTGACATAGTTCATGGTTTACTTGTCACGGTATTTCTCGAAGAGGGGCGGTAGGCCTTGCTCGGCACGCTCCGCGTCCTCCTTGTCCCATATAGGTCCTGCCACTCTGTAACCGCTGGGACCGAGTTTGTGGACCCCTAAGTTCAAGTCCCGCATCTCTTTCCCTGACTGACTTGATTCCACGGTTGTGTCGCTCTCGCACTTGATCTTGAACTCTAGGTAGTCATCTTCGCTGATCGAAGGATGTTTCTCCTTGATCTTCTCATAACTATCATTTTTTTGAATCATTCTCTTCACCACGGCTCTCGAAGTAGCGAGGGCTGTGCTCATCTTCGTGAGGGAGGCACTGTTCACTTTATTCCCTGCGAGGCTTGTGTTTGCAAATTCACTAGGGAACTTGTATTGTCCGTACAACTTCATGGAGAGGAGGTTGCACAAATTCCCTCGGTCACGATGCCTTAGGTTCTCGGTGTTGATCGAGACAGTGCTCCGGAGAATGCACCCGAGCTGTCCCACGTACCCCTTGACTATTTCTGGGGGCACCATTAGATGCCCCTCAGAGGACACTTCAGTAAATTCCTCCTTGATGGTGCCGAGCATGTTCGGGCGCTGGTTCTTCCGTTGCCTCTTCGGTTGGCTGCCATCTGTGCGTGCGCTGCCATCATCAGTGGTGGCATCCTCCGCGGCACCATCAGTGGTGTCATCCCTGACGCCACTAGGGGTTGTGTAGTCAGGATTGGTGTCTTCCCCGGCGTCCTCATAGCGGTGAGGTTCTTCCTCCATCTCCTAGGACAGCTCCCAGAATGCCTTGCCTGAACCGCCGGCCTCATTGTTGTGGGCCATGTTTCGCTCTAAATAGGAAAAAAGTTTGGTCAAAATGTTCGTTATTGTCAAGGAACAAGAGCATGGTCTCATCATTTAGGGTTTGTCGACACCGAGGCATCCTAAAAGCTAAGCTTTTATCATTTAGGGTTTGTTGACGCTGAGGCACCCTAAAAGCCTAAGCTTTCATCATTTAGGTTTTTATCGACACCGAGGCACCCTAAAAGCCAAGGTTTTATAATTTAGGGTTTGTCGACGCTGAGGCACCCTAAATGCTAAGTTAAGTTTTCATCATTTAGGGTTTATCGAAGCCGAGGCACCCTAGGTTGACTGATATATATGGGTATCTTCTAATAATATACCCTATCAAGAAAAGGGAAGGAGAATTCTAAGTTGGGCCTAATCACTTGGCTCTATTGCCACCTATGGCAGTTGCATATTAGTTGTGCAAAAAATTTTAAGAGCGGGCAGTAATGAATAATATTTAATGGGATACCTCAAAAAGCTAATCTAGTATCTCCATTTAACAATTTTCAACTAGAAAGTGCACAAAGTGCAACAAACAAATTATTTCAACCCCCCAAACAATAATGATAACATTCTTTTCCTGAACTATAAACGACTCATGGTTTCGTCTGGCCACACATGAATTCAGCATATGTGTTTAACGCAGCAAGAATAAAGGGGCAGTTGATCCTACTTAATTAAGTACTAAGATACCTCGGCCCATGCATTAGTCGCAAATAACCCATATGTCCTATTTTTAGCAAAGTCATGCTAAAATTTTCCGTGAATTTTAGCATGACCTTTGCTGAAAATAGAACATATGGAGTACCCGAATTTGCTGGAATGGAAGTTAATTGACATTCCGGAAAACTCAAGGGCCTCTCGGGGTACAACAACAGCATCACAAGTTGACAAAATTCCCAAGTAGTATAGCAGCAACATCAGAAGTAGTACCAATGAACATATAGTCCAACAAATTCTGAATTTCAATAAATGATAGCAAGTTAACTCATGCTGGCAGCAACAAACTTATAACAACATAAATGAAATTGTAGTTGTACGAAACGGAAAAAACATAGTGCTAGTCACTAGGCTAGATAGCTCTGCTGACTGAACACAGACTGCTTTGAAATCTTGAAAAGCAGAAAGCATTCTACATGTGTATGGGAAATAATAAAACCAGATAACTTACAGTTCCAAGTGGAGGTTCAATCAGCACAACTACATGAAAAATAGTCATCCATGATAAATTGGCAATGATGCTTATAACTGAAACAGTGTCACACAACTCAGCATATCCTTAGACAGTTATGGTAGATGAGATCATGTACCACAATAGCCAAGTAATAGTGATGAGCCTGTAGAGGATGGTCCAACTCAGATCAGCATGTAGAAGTTCATTGTATAATTCTGTTCAGTTCAAAAGTGCAACTACTCTTCTATGAAATTCAGTGCATCTACTACAAATAAAATTCAGTAAATTTCCACCCAGCAACTAGATAGGATGGCCATGAAATTCAGTGCATCTACTTCAACTACTCTTCAAGTATATGAATACTTTGAACCTAACAAGTTTTCCAGAAACATAAGTATTAGGGTCACTATTACCTAGAGAGTAGCATGTTGCTGGGAAGGTGTATATTGGACCTTAATAAGTTTCAATTTTACATGAATCAACAAGAACATCTCTTTTTTTATTGTGTCACTAGCATTTGTTGTTGCGCTGCCCTCTCTGCTCTTTTTTGGATGTTGTTTAAGAGTATGTACTTCAGTTTTCTAAATCTTTTACCACTGACGTGCAAGAAAGTAATTTTTATGTGTATTAGTTATTGGAGTTGTCATGATGAATAATTCCATCTCACTGTGTCTATAATGACTTTCAAAAACATGGAATTGGAAGAAAATATAATGGTCATTCAAAATCATTATACTAGGCACTAATATGTTCTTGTTTCCCCCTTCTTGCAGATTGTGACTAGTTATTGGACTGTAGCACACCAAGTTTTCTCTTGCAGTATGATTGCTTCTTGGAATGTAGTAAATGAATATAGTTGAAATTTTTAGGGTGGTTGCACAACCTGTATGCTTTCAATGTGAATAGTATAGGGAGAAAGTACACATGACATCTTCTTGTCTAGAACTGCAAGTGTCAACGCTGTCATCATGTACAGAAAGGAAGGAGTGACATCCCCAGCAAAAATCCATTTATCATGTACAGAAGGATTATCATAGGAGAGAGGGGAGGAGTGGAGTTTACCTTGTTGTGAACGGATGGCGGCGGCGGCGGCTCGATGTAGTGGACGGAAGACGGCGGCTCAGTGCAGTGGGTAGAGGGGCAGAGTTGGGGAGGGACTGACTGGACGGGAGATGGCAGCGCAGCATGGAACCGCGGGAGGGAGGGCAACAAGGCAACGGATGTCTGGCCGAAGGGGCGGCGGTGGCCGACGAGCCAACCCTAGCTCATGGCGGCGACAGCTGTTGTTGTTTTTCTTATGAGGATGCGAAGGAGGGTTGTTCGCGTGTTCGGTCGGAGCACCTCGTCGGAGCGGGCGCGGCGGTCGTCGGAGCGGGCGCGGGGTTCGTCAGAGCGGGTGTGGAGAGGGCGCGGGGATCTGGCGAGGGAGGGAAGGGGGATCTAACTAGAGGGGGAAGGTTAGTAATGGTGCACCATCTAGGGGTGCGCCATAAAAACACTGACAGCAATGGCGCACCCCCCTCTAGTGCGCCATTAGTAACTTTTTTCTGATAGCAATGGCGCACCCTCCTCTGGTGCGCCATTAGTAACTTTTTTTTCTGATAGCAATGGTGCACCCTCCTCTGGTGCACCATTAGTAACTTTTTTTCATTATTTTTTGTTGCATCTAATAATTTTTTTATTGAATTTGTTATTTTCATGAGGACTAGAACAGAAGATATCATCAAATTTGATTTGTTTAATATAATCAAATTTCATGTTTTTTTATTTTTAGTTGAAAATATTATCAAATTTGTTATTTAAAAATGTCATCAATATTTTTTTATGATTTTTAGTTGCATTCATTTGTGAATTTGTAAAACATTTATGAATATGAAAAAATATCATCAAATTTGAAAAAATATTCATGAATTCAAAAAGTGCCCATGAAATTTCAAAATATTCATGAGTTCAAAAAATATTAACAAATTCAATATTCATGAGGACTAGAATAGAAGAAATATCATTTCAATATGTCGAATTACAATCGAGAAATTAAGACTACGATTTAAATACAATCGATCTTAGCTAGCTATCTTTTCACAATCTTCTTGCCCTTCTTTTTCGCAAATGGAGTTCTTTTGTTAAACGGACGTCCTTTAGGTAGGGTGGTCCTGCTTCTTCTTGTGGTGTATGGCACTTCATCGTCATCGTCATGTTCAATCTTCAGGTCGCTGTACTTGTCGAAGTCTTTCTCATTGGCGACTCCATCCATTCCGATGATCTTCCTTTTGCCTCTCCTCACGACAACACGAATGGGCTTTGACGGGTCGGTAATGAAGAAGCATTTGTCCACTTGGGAAGCTAGTACCCGTGGCTCATTTTTCACAGTGACGTTTGCGCCCGCGGTCTTCGAGTTTGCTTCGGGTATAACCATGGTGGTGAAATACCGGTCTTCTTTTAGGACGCTCTTGGCCCATCTGACACGGAACATCGAGACCTTCTCTCCAGCGTTGCTCAGCTCCCAGATCTCCTCAATCCTTTCATAGTATCTGTCCTTGTCGTTACCGGTGTAGGATTCCATCGTTACCCCGGAGTTCTGATAACCATCGCTCTTCATGTCCTTGTCCTCGGTGTAGAATGTGTAGCCGTTGATATCGTACGCCTCATAGGTCATCAGGTTGTGCTCGGCGCCCTGTGACAAGGCGAATATGAGTTTTTCTACCATGGAAGAATCCTCATGTAAAGGGTACGACGGAAGCTTCTCCTTGAACCTGAGTTGTGCTCTTTGATTATATCTCCGTCTGTCCTCTGTTGGCCTGGGTCATTGTACGTCTTCTCAATAAAGGTTTTGTGCTCTACCACCCAAGGATCGACCACGTCTATGTGTTGTAGCGCGACTAGGTTTGCTCTTTCAAAGTCGGCGAGTCGACCCTCAAAGTCGACATGCATTTCGCAGCGACTATCGCGGTGACCCCATCCAGCGAGCCTGCCGAGGTGCCTGTTGACGGGCAAACCAACGGGGTTCTCGATGCCTAGATAATTCGTGCAGTAGGAGATGCACTCTTCGGTCAGAAAGCCCCTGGCTATGCTTCCCTCTGGACATGACATGTTGCGAACGTATCCTTTGATGACACCATTCATCCTCTCGAATGGCATCATGCTGTGGAGGAACGTCGGCCCGAGCTGGATGATATCCTCCACGATATGGACCAGCAGATGCACCATAACATCGAAGAATGCGGGCAGGAAGTACATCTCAAGCTAGCATAGTATCACCACGATCTCTTCCTATAGCCTTCTGAGTTGCCTCACGCCAACCGACTTCCGAGAGATGACGTCGAAAAAGTTGCATAGGCCAAATAGCGTTTCACGGACGTGCTCGTCCATGATCCCATAGATCCCAACTGGAAGTATCTGCATCATCAGCACGTGACAGTCGTGAGACTTCATCCCGCTGAACTTCTGCTTTGCTGAGCCTAGGTATCTGCTTATCTTTCCCGCGTAACCGTAAGGAAGTTTTACTCCTACGAGGCAGGTGAAAAACTGCTCGATCTCCTCCTGACTTAGAGTGAAGCAGTCGAGAGGGTAGTCATTTCCGGTCTTCTTGGCCTTTTTTCCTTTGCGACGACTTTCCGTGTCCTGCTTCGCCTCATCATCATCATCATCATTAGCGTGAAGCTCCTCCCTGATGCCCATTGATTTCAAGTCTGCCCTAATTTTTGGCCCATCTTTGGTCCTCTCTGGCATGTTGAGCAGGGTACCAAGCAGACTCTCGCACACGTTCTTCGTGATATGCATGACATCAAGGCTGTGAGGCACACGGTGGATCTTCCAGTACGGCAAGTCCTAGAAAACAGACCTCGTTTTCCATAACTTCAACAGCGGCTCTGGCGCCTTTCGCTTCTTTCCAGGCTCCGGGCACTCTTTCCAATTTTTCAACAGCTGGCCTATTTCCTCGCCGCTCCTCGTACGCGGGCGTCTTCGCGGTTCGGTTTCACCATCGAACAGATCCTTGCGTTTTCTCCATGGGTCATCGTCGCGAAGCCACCTTCGATGTCCCATGAACACGGTTTTCGAAGACCTAGGATCTCTATCTCGCTAGCGATATGTTGTGTTATCCATGCACCTGACGCATCCAGAAAATCCATGGACCACCTGCCCCGTGACATATCCGTAACCGAGATAGTCGTGCACCATCGTGAGCAGTGCGGCTCTCATAGGGAAATATTCTTTCTCTACGGTGTCCCACGTATTGGCTGGCGTTTTCCACAGCATGTCTAGCTCCTCTTTCAGCAGCCCCAGATACAGAATGATGTCGTTCCCAGGTTGTTTCGGCCCTTCAATTAGCATACTCATGTGAATGTACTTCCTCTTCATGCACAACCAGGGGGGAAGGTTGTACATCCACACAAACACAGGCCAAGTGCTATGTGATACGGATTGACTCCATCGGTGCTCGCGCCTAGCACGATGTTCCTTCGATCGTCCCCAAATTCTGGGTGTTTGAAGTTCAACGCTTGCCACTGGCTCGCATCCTTAGGGTGACTCAGCATCTTGTCTTTTTTATTTATCTTTGGATCATTTCCGTCATCTTCTCGCTTCTTCTCCTCCCTATCCGCGTGCCAACGCAGGAGCTTTGCTAGCTTAGGGTCCGCAAATACTGCTGCAGACGAGGAGTGATTGGAAAGTACCACACAACTTTTCGAGGAGCTTTCTTCCTCTTCTAGTATCGAGTGACGCCGCACACCGGACATATGGTAGACTCCGCGTGCTCGTCCCGATAAATGATGCAATTGTTCATGCACACATGGTATTTCATGTGCGGTAAATCCAGAGGACACACAAGTTTCTTTGCCTCCTCGAAACTGGTCAGGCACTTGTTCCCCTTGGGAATACGTTCGTGCCAGAATGACATGTTCTCGTCGAAACATGCGTCGGTCATTTTGTGTTTTACCTTCATCTCCAGAGCCATGAGCGTTACTTTCAGGTGGGTATCCTCGGGCCTGCATCCTTCATACAATGGAGTAACCGTGTCTATCTCCAGTTGATCCAGCATGGCTTTCTCTCGGGCGGCAGCTCTTGCGTTATCCGTCTGCTTGAGAAGCAGCTCTTGAATACGAGGGTCCTGCACCCAGCCCATCGATGGTCCATCGTCGTCTGCTCCGGCATCTTCATCTTCATGATCATGCTCTTCGTCTGCTCCAGCATCTTACTCATCATCATGTCCGGCATCTTCTAGATGATGACTATGCACTGCATCTACTTCGTGATCATGTCCTGGAGATTCTTCGTCTTCTCGCCCGCCCTCGCCGCGGTTGTCTTGCTGCCCTTCCTCATTTCTTGCCCGGCCCCCATGGACGACTTCATAATCATCTTCATCACCTTGCCACCGATAGCCATCCATGAAACCACGCAAAAGCAGGTGGTCCCGCACCTGTACAGAATCCGGGTCCATAAGGCTCCTTAGCTTGCATCTTCGACACGGACATCTTATCTCCGTCTCGTTCTTACACCCCGTTTGTAACTTAACATATTTGTACTCCGACTCTTGCCATTTCCGGCTTTAAGTTGAGATTCGTGGTTGGGTTCTTGTCTTTGTTTTGCATTTTGTGCATGTCATGCATTTCATATCATGCCATCATGTGCATCTCATTGGCATACGTGTTCGTCTCATGCATCCGAGGATTTTCCCCGTTGTCCATTTTGCAATCCGACACTCCTACGTCCTCCGACATCCCCCTTTTGTCTCGTTTCGTGAGCGGGTGTTAAACGTTCCCGGAATGGAACGAGATTTGCCAAGCGTCCTTGGTACACCCCCGGTAGACCGCCTGTCAAGTTTCGTGCCATTTGGAGTCCATTTGATACTCCAACAGTTAACCGGGGAATCGTAAAGGCATCATGTGTGTTGCAGCCCAACTCCCCTCCAAAGTGGCCCAATAACCCTTCCAAACCACTCCGATGCCCTCCGCCGTTGGATCACGATCGCGTGGGCAAACACTGCACCTCATTTGGACACCCCTACCACCTCCTACCTATAAATATGTGATCCTCTCCATTTTTCTCGCGTAGATGAAACCCTAGCGAAACTCCCTCCGCGCTGTCGGACATGTCCGGCCATCGCCGGACGAAACCGCCACCGCACCCGCACCACTCCTGCGCTGCCGCGTGTCCACCGCCGCCTTCCGCGCCGCCGGCCCCCATAGACCCGCGCATCAGCCGCCCGGCCGCCGCTCTCCTCCGCCTACGCCCGCGCGCCCCGCCGCCGTCCACCCTCGACTCCGCCCTGCCGGTCGCCGCCTCCGCCGAACGCGCCCCGCCGCCGCCACACCGGAGCTCCTCGCCAGCAGCCGCTCCCCGCTCCTCCTCCCCAGCTCCGCGGCGCGTCACGGCACGCCTGCGGCGGATCCCCGCTCAAGCGCTCCGGCAACCCCATCCTCCACTTCGGGCGCCATCCTCTCCGTCCCTGACATCCTGCGGTGACGACCTCCGGCCACCTCCGATGATCCTCGATCCGCGAGCTCAACGAACCCTAGATTTGGAGGTCCAAAATTCTCTCTAAGTCCTTTTCTGCTACAATTTCAGGCCTTGTTCATAATGCCATAACTCCTCATCCGTAGATCAGTTTTGCATGCATGATATATCAAAATGTTCATCCTGATGTGCTCTTCATTTTGTTCCATTGTGACATGCTTGTTTGAGTCCATCTTGATGGCAAAATCTCCGATGCAAACGTGCTATAAAATGTTAGGTGCTGATTCTTAGCAGAGTATGAGCATTTGTCACTTTTGCTACAATTGTTGTGCGATTCATATGGGCATGTGCTCTACATGTGTTTTGGGCTATGCCATGCCATCTTTACAGGGGTGTATGCCATGTATTTTTGTGATCAATGTGGTGACTAGCACAAGCATGCAAAGTAGTTCTCGTGATATTGCTGATTTCAGGGACTTAGAATTTTACTAAGTCGTTGCTCTGCTGTTATTTTTATGCCATGTATCCATGATGCTACAGTGTGATCCATGCTTGTTCTGAATATCTTCACTAAGGATGATTTTGACATATGGTTATGCTCTATCCATCCATGCCCCTATTTGCATTTATGGAGTACTGTAGCATGACTTAATCTTGCTCTACTATTGTTATAAAATGTTCCTGGCAGATTGTTTACATGTTAATCAATTTTGCCAAGGTTGTTGTAGTTGATCCATGCATGATATGAACTTGTTCTTGCCATCGTTGGCTTCATGAACATGCCATCTTGTTGTAGATATGCTTATCTTGTCATGCAATGCCTTGTGTTGAGTGAATCGAGCTCGGAAAGATGCCTTTATAATTCTGTTTATGCCATGCTCAGTTTTCTGCTAAGTTTGAATCTGTTAACGAAACTTGCTGTGTTTACATGGGTGCCATCATATCTTCTGATCCTGTTTGGCTTAGGGTCAATAAGGGACTTTTGTGCTATGCTTTGATTAGATTCATGCCATGCCTTGTATTGTTATTATCTGATCCTGTAGCATGTTGTTTTCTTGCTCTAAACATTGCTTCCTGTTGTTAATTCCTGGCATGTTGTTATTTTCACTAAGTCTGTGATGCTGTTATCTTTTGCCCTTTTGCCACGCTTGTTTGAACCTGCTATTGTGTAATTTAGCCGTAGCTCAGTGTTCATCTTTTGTCAAGCATCTTGAGTAGATCAATGCCACATGCTTTGTTTCTATGTTGGAGTGCAGTAGCTTAGTTTCTTGTTGCATTTTAGATGGCATCATGCTGTTAATCGCAGAATTGTGCCATTCTTGTTTTGCTTGCCATTTGCAATCCGTGCATCCGATTCCGGTGATCTTTATATCTATTTCGATCGAAATCAACTCATCTGTCCAGCGGCGCAATTGGTTTGCCAATTTGATGCCTGGTTCATTCTTTCCCTTCCGAAGCACGCATATGCATTGCATATCACATCCCGCATATCATGCCATGCTTTGCATCATGTTGCTTGCACATTCTACCGTGGTTGATTGTTGTTTCCTTTGCTTGTGTTCTTGCCTTGGGTAGAACTGGGAGACGAATACGTGATCAAGTAACCCATTGAGTACGCTTCCGAGGATCAAGCTTTCGTCAACTCGGAGAACTTTGCAGGCAAGATGACCATACCCTCAAAATCACTTCTATCTTTGATTGCTAGTTCTTCGCTCTACTGTTATGCCGCGATACCTACCACATGCTTTATCATGCATCCCATATTGCCATGTCAAGCCTCTAACCCACCTTTCCTAGCAAACCGTTGTTTGGCTATGTTACCGCTTTGCTCAGCCCCTTTTATAGCGTTGCTAGTTGCAGGTGAAGATGGAGTTTGTTCCATGTTTGGAACATGGTTATTGTTGGGATATGATTAATATTTATTGTTTACTTTAATGCATCTATATACTTGGTAAAGGGTGGAAGGCTCGGCCTTATGCCTGGTGTTTTGTTCCACTCTTGCCGCCCTAGTTTCCGTCATACCGGTGTTATGTTCCTTGATTTTGCGTTCCTTACGCGGTTGGGTGATTATGGGAACCCCTTGACAGTTCGCCTTGAATGAAACTCCTCCAGCAAGGCCCAACCTTGGTTTTACCTTTTTCCACCTAAGCCTTTTTTCCCTTGAGTTCCGCAGACTCAAGGGTCACCTTTATTTTAAACCCCCGGGCCAGTGCTCCTCTGAGTGTTGGTCCAAACTAGAGCACCGTGCAGGGCCGTCCCTTGGCAACTTGGGTTATGTTGGTTCATGTACGCTTAGCTTATCCGGTGTGCCCTGAGAACGAGATATGTGCATCTCCTATCAGGATAAGTCGGCATAGCGGGTGGTCTTGCTGGTCCGGTTTTACCATTGTCAAAATGTCTTGTTACCGGGATTCCGAGTCTGATCGGGTCTTCCTGGGAGAAGGAATATCCTTTGTTGACCATGAGAGCTTGTGATGGGCTAAGTTGGCACAACCCTGTAGGGTTTTGAACTTTCGAAAGCCGTGCCCGTGGTTATGGGCAGATGGGAATTTGTTAATGCCCAGTTGTAGAAAACTTGAAACTTAAATTAATTAAAATGAATCAACCGCGTGTGTAACCGTGATGGTCTCTTTTTGGCGGAGTCCGGGAAGAGAACACGGCTCGTGTTATGCTTGAACGTAAGTAGCTTCAGGATCACTTCTTGATCATTTTAGCTTCTCGACCGTGCTTTGCCTCTCTTCTCGCTCTCCTTTGCGTAAGTTAGACACCATATATGCTAGTGCTCGCTGTAGCTCCACCTCACTACCTTTTTCTACCCATAAGCTTAAATAGTCTTGATCGCGAGGGTGTGAGATTGCTGAGTGCTCGTGACTCACAGATTACTTCCAAACAGATGCAGGTGTCGATGATGCCAGTGTAGGGGACGCGACCGAACTCAAGTGGAAGTTTGATGAGGATTCGGGATGTTACAATGTGTCTTTTCCGGATGATCAGTAGAGGAGCCCAGTTGGGGCGATTGGGGATCTAGCATTTGGGGTTGTCTTTCTTTATTTGGTTCCGTAGTCGGACCTTGATTATATTATGGATGATGTAATGCTATATTTATGTATTGTGTGAAGTGGCTATTGTAAGCCAAATCTTTATCCCTTCCTTATTCAGTATGTGGGATGTGTAAAGATTACCCCACTTGCGACAGGCCTATCATGCGGTTATGCTTCTAAGTCGTGCCTCGACATGTGGGAGATATAGCCGCATCGTGGGTGTTACAAGTTGGTATGAGACGTATCACTCAGTTTCATCTCAAGACCATTTGCATCAAAGCATGAGTTGGCTTTCCAAGTTTTGCCTAGTCCGTTAGCAGTTGTCTCACCGAGTAAACACATGAATGCTAAGTCCATGGTTCCGGATGTGTCTATCAAGATGGGCGACTATAAGTTTCTGTCTTCTCCTATTGTTCTTGGTGACTCAGATATATTGATCTAATTCTTGGCATGGACTAGCTTTCTAAGCACAAGGCTCAGCTTGATTGTGTTGCCAGGCAGATTCAATTGACACACTCGTCTGAGGATGTGATCATCTATGCAACTCGTGATGATACCATTCGACTGTTTTCTCTCAATGAGAAGGGAGAGTTGAATACCATCTCTCAGATTCCAGTTGTTTGTGAATATCAAGACGTCTTCCCAGAAGAGCTTCCAGGAATGCCTCCTCACCGGCCAGTTGAATTCGTCATCGATCTTGAGCCTGGCCCGGAACCTGTTTGCAAACGTCCTTACAAGCTTGGACCAGAAGAGTTGAAGGAGCTGAAGAAACAACTCGATGAACAAGAGTGTATATGTCTAATCCGACCGAGTTTTTCTCCATGGGGTTGTGGTGTTGTTTTTGTCAAGAAGAAGGATGGCACGGACCGACTTTGTGTCGGCTACCGTCCATTGAACAAGAAAACAATAAAGAACAAGTACCCACTTCCCAACATCAATGAGATTTTCGAGCAACTCAAGGGTGCCAAAGGATTCTCCAAGCTTGACCTCCGTATGGGTTATCATCAGATTCGCATTGTGAACAAGATATCCCCAAGACAACATTCAGAACAAGCTATGGTTCTTATGAATATACTGCCATGTCTTTCGGCCTTGTCAATGCTCCTCCAACGTTCTCTCGCATGATGAACTTCATCTTCAACCCTTACACAAATGATTTCATCTTGGTATATCTCGATGATATATTGGTCTTTTCCAAGAACAAGGAGGATCATGCCAAGCACTTGAGATTGGTACTCGACAAACTCAGAGAACATCAGTTCTATGCGAAGTTTTCAAAGTGTGAGTTTTGGCTCGATGAGGTTCTCTACCTTGGCCATATCATTTCCTCCAAGGGCATAGCTGTTAATCCTGAGAAAGTGTCTGCAATTGTGAATTGGTAACCGCCTCAGAATGTGAAGCAGCTCCGCAGCTTTCTTTGGCTTGCAAGCTATTGTCGAAGATTCATTGAGAATTTCTCTAAGAATGCAAAGCCTCTTTCTAACCTCCTCCAGAAGCATGTCATGTATGTCTGGACGCCTGAATGTGACGTGGCTTTCAGCACCCTGAAAGAGAAGTTAGTCACATCTCCTGTTTTGACTCCTCCTGATGAATCCAAACCATTCGAAGTTTTCTGTGATGCCTCCCTGCAAGGTCTTGGTGCTGTGTTAATGTGACGCCCGGATATTTAAGCTACAGTAACCCTATGATGACGATGCCACGTCACCTCCGTTACTGTTTCTAATTCTGCGTTAGTTTAAAACAGTTCAAATTCAAATTTGAATTAAAGTCAAAGGATAAAAGTTTTCAAACATTAAAACTAAAATGTTCAAATTGTGCCAAACAATGCGTAGGTAATTATGGTGAAGAAACCACACTATCAAAAATTGTTTAACTGTTCAAGATAAATAAAACTCTAGGTAAAGGAATTAATTAAATGCCTTTTGTATTATATAAAATTCTAAACTATTTTGTTCTAGGTAAAACCTTTTGTGATAGTGGGTTTAGTGGAAATGCTAAATTGGCAGTTGAAATTATATTTTTACAAGCTTAAAATAAATTGAAAAGTCAAAAGGAAACAAAAAAATAGAAAAGAATAATAACTAAAAAACCAGAAGAAGGAAACGAACCCCCTGGGCCAACCGACCTAACAGGCCGGCCCAGTCGGCCACCAGGCCAGCTAGCCCCCCCCCAACCTTAACCCAACTCCCCCGTGACCTAACCTACCCACGCCCCCAGTCACCCCATGCTGCGGCGGCCCCAGCTGCTGATCTGTTGCTGGCGCCGCTGTGCTGTCGTGCTGGGCTCGGCCCCCCGGCTCCGTTCTGCTCCACTCGGCAGGCGGAGCCCTCTGCTCCGCCCGTTAGCCCGCGCGCCCGTGCCCACTAGGACCCCCTGGCCCTATGACAAGTCGGGGCACCCCATGTAATGTTAAAAAAAGAAAATAATTAAAATAATAATAAATTTAACTAATTAATTAATTAACTTAATTAATCATGTTTAATTAACCTAATTACCTAGTTAACTTAATTAACTAAACAGTCAATGACATGCGGGACCCACACGTCAGTTTGACCTAATCAACGCCCTGTTGACTGCTATCGTCATGATGACGTCAGCAAACACTATTCTGGATAATGTTGATTTAAAATATTTTAAATAAATCCTAAAAATGATTTAAATCTTTTAAAATGAATATAAAATAAACCGTAGCTCGGATGGAAAAACTTTGCACATGAAAGTTGCTCAGAATGTCGAGACAAATCCGGATACGCAGCCCGTTCGTCGGCCCCGCATCCCTAGCATAGCGAACATGTAACTTTCCCCCTCTGACTCTTTTGTCCGAAAACGCGAAACACCGGGGATATTTTCCCAGATGTTTCCCCCCTTCACCGATATCACCTCATACCGCGTTAGGGCACCCCTAGCACCGCTACTTGTCATGTCATGCATCGCTATGCATCTGTTTGCATTATATTCATTGTTGCTTCCCCCTCTTCTCTCCGATAGACTACGAGACTGACGCCACTGCTGGTGCCCCGATCAACTATGCTGTTGACGACCCCTCTTTCTCGCCAGAGCAACCAGGCAAGCCCCCCCTGATCACCAGATATTGCCTCCTCTTCTCTCTACTTCTTGCATTAGAGTAGTGTAGCAAGTTACTACTTTTTGTTAATCCTATCCTGATGCATAGCCTGTCCTTGCTACTACTGTTGTTACCTTTACATGCAATCCTAATGCTTAGTATAGGATGCTAGTTTATCATCAGTGGCCCTAAATTCTTTACCGTCTGCCATGCTATACTATCGGGCTGTGATCACTCGGGAGGTGATCACGGGTATATACTATATACTTTATACATGATACATGTGGTGACTAAAGTCGGGTCGGGTCATAGAGTACCCGCGAGTG
Source organism: Triticum dicoccoides (assembly GCF_002162155.2). NCBI lineage: Eukaryota > Viridiplantae > Streptophyta > Magnoliopsida > Poales > Poaceae > Triticum > Triticum dicoccoides. The sequence continues at coordinate 265,172,669 of NC_041386.1, read as the reverse complement.
ATTCACGGATTGGGGGTTGAAAGGACCTTTGTCCCGACGGCCCTCTGTGTGGATCTTTGTGGCAGAGTGACATGGTAGGTTGAGACCGCCTAGGAGAGAGGTGAGCCTGGCCCTGGTCGGCATCTGCAGTTATTTGAAAATAACACGCTTAACGAGATCTTGGTATTTGATCCGAGTCTTGCCACTGGCCTATATGCACTAACCAACTACGCGGGAACAGTTATGGGCCCTCGATGTCGTGGTATCAGCCGAAGCCTTCATGACGTCAGCGACTGAGCGGCGCGCGCCGGGTTGGACCGCGTAACGTAACTTCCTTTGTAGTGGAGGTTGCTAGGTCTGCTCTTCGGCCGCCCATGCAACATGCAGGTGTGCAATGGGCGATGGGCCCAGACCCCTACGCCATAGGACTTAGACCGGCGTGCTGACCTCTCTGTTGTGCCTAGGTAGGGCTGCGACGTGTTGATCTTCCGAGGCCGGGCATGACCCAGAAAAGTGTGTCCGAACAAAGGGGATCGAGCGTGTTGGGAAATGTGGTGCACCCCTGCAGGGAAGTTAAACTATTCGAATAGCCGTGATCTTCGGTAACAGGATGACTTGGAGTTGTACCTTGACCTTATGACAAATAGAACCAGAAACTTAATAAAACACACCCTTCCATGTGCCAGATACAACCGGGTGATCGCTCTCCCACAGGGCCACGAGGGGAGGATCACCGGGTAGGGCTATGCAATGCGATGTTACTTGGTGAACTTACCATCTACTCTCTTCTACATGTTGTAAGATGGAGGTGGCCAGAAGCGTAGTCTTCGACAGGACTAGCTACCCCTCTCTCATTCCGGCATTATCTAGTTCAGTACACATTTGATACCCTTATTCCATTTGATATCAATGCATACATATGTAGTGTAGCTCCTTGCTTGCGAGTACTTTGGATGAGTACTCACGGTTGCTTTACTCCCCCCTTTTCCCCCTTCCTCTATTCGATTGCCGCAACCAGATGATGGAGTCCGGGAGCAAGATGATCCCGAGGATGTTTCTACATGGAGTTCAACTACAAGGAGTAGTTAGGAGGTCCCAGGCAGGAGGCCTTGCCTTTTCGATCGTTGCTAATCTTGTGCTAGCCTTCTTAAGGAAAACTTGTTTAACTTATGTCTGTACTCAGATATTATTGCTTCCGCTGACACGTCTATGATCGAGTTCTTGTATTCGAGCCCTCGAGGCCCCTGGCTTGTAATATGATGCTTGTATGACTTATTTTTATTTGTAGAGTTGTGTTGTGATATCTTCCCGTGAGTCCCTGATCTTGATCGTACACGTTTGCGTGTATGATTAGTGTACGGTCAAATCGGGGGCGTCATAGTTAATGCAAGAGAAGAAAGTTGTGGCCTATACCTCTCGCTAGTTGAAGCCCAGTGAAAAGAACTACCCCACTCATGACCTCGAGTTGGCGGCAGTTGTTCATGCTCTTTTAACTTGGAGACATCTCTTATTGGGAAGGAAAGTGGACATCTTCACTGATCATAAGAGCCTTAAGTACATCTTCACTCAACCCAACCTCAACCTCAGACAGACTCGTTGGGTCGAAATGATTCAAGAGTATAATCCGAGTATTGAATATACTCCAGGCAAGGCCAATGTCATTGCAGATGCATTGAGCAGGAAGGCTTACTGCAACAGTTTGATTCTCATGCCCTTCCAACCAGACCTTTGTGAAGCTTTCCGCAAACTTAATCTCCAAGTTGTTACTCAAGGTTTTCTTGCCAACCTCCAAGTCTCTCCTACTTTGGAAGATCAAATTCGTGAGGCACAACTACTTGATGTAGTGGTGAAGAAGGTGAAAAATGGGATTGCCAAGAGCCAACACAAGTACAAGTGCTATCGCCTTGATGACAAAGATACTTTATTCTTCGAGGATTGAATTGTTGTTCCTAAAGGTGACCTTCATAAAGTCATTATGAATGAGGTTCACAATTCCCTTCTATCCATTCAGCCTGGAAGTACGAAGATGTACCATGACCTCAAGCAGTCATATTGGTGAACTCAAATGAAGCGCGAAATTGCTCAGTTTGTGAATGAATGTGATGTCTGCAGAAGAGTGAAAGCAGAACACCAACGACCAGCTGGTCTCCTTCAACCTCTTGCCATTCCAGAATGGAAGTTTGACCATATTGAGATGGACTTGGTGACTGGATTTCCCAAGTCCAAGTGTGGAAATGATGCTATCTTCGTTGTCATAGACAAGCTTACAAAAGTGGCTCATTTTCGTCCTATCAAAGAATCTATCACAGCAGCTCAGTTGACATAGATATATACCTCAAGGATTGTCTCCTTGCACGGCATTCTACAGTTGATATCTTCAGATCATGGAAGCATCTTTACTTCTAAGTTCTAGGATTCCTTCCAGAAGGCCATGGGCACCAACATTCGCTTCAGCACAGCCTTCCATCCTCAAACTAGTGGACAAATCGAGCGAGTCAATCAAATTCTTGAAGATATGCTCGGGGCTTGTGTCATTTCCTTCGGTATGAAGTGGGAAGATTGTCTTCCATATGCCAAGTTCTCCTACAACAACAGCTTCCAAGCAAGTTCGGGCAAGGCCCCATTCAAGATTCTCTATGGCATAAAGTGTTATACTCCTCTTAATTGGTCAGATTATGGTGAACGCCAACTTCTTGGCAATGACTTAATCACAGAAGCTGAAGAAATGTGCAAAGTCATCCATGAAAATCTCAAAGCCAGCAATCGCGCCAGAAGAGTTACTATGATAGCAAGCATCGTGACTTGGCTTTCGAGATCGGAGACCATGTCTACCTCCGCATCTGTCCAATGAAAGGTACTTGTTGCTTCGGTATCAAAGGGAAGATTGCTCCTAGATAAGTAGGACCTTGCAAGATCATTGGCAAAAGAGGCGATCTCGCCTATCAACTTGAGCTTTCATCCAACTTCGCAAACGTGGATGACGTGTTTCACGTGTCACAGCTTCACAAGTGTTTCAAGACTCCTGACCGCACCACCAACTTTGAAGAGATTGATCTCCAAGAAGACCTATCTTATCATGAGCATCCCGATGCTATTCTTGAAGAAAACGAGCGCAAGACTCGCAACAAGTCAATCAAATTCCTAAAAGTGAAGTGGTCACATCATTCTGACCGAGAAGCCACCTGGGAACGCGAGGACCACCTCCGTTTTGAATATCCGTAGTTCTTTCAGTCCTAGATCTCGGGACGAGATCCTTTTGTAGTGGTGGAGTGTTGCCAGATGTAACTTACCATATTTGTACTCCGACTCTTGCCATTTAGAGCTTTAAGTTATGAGATTCATGGTGGGGTTCTTGTCTTTGTTTTGCATTTTGTTCATGTCATGCATTTCATATCATAACATCATGTGCATCCGAGCATTTTCCCCGTTATCCGTTTTGCAATCCGACACTCCTACGTCCTCCGGCGTCCCCCTTTTGTCCCATTTCGTGAGCGAGTGTTAAACATTCTCGAAATGGAACGAGATTTTCCAAGCGGCCTTGGTACACCACCGGTAGACCACCTGTCAACTTTCGTGCCATTTGGAGTCCGTTTGATACTCCAACAGTTAACCGGGGAACCGTAAAGGCCTCGTGTGTGTTGCAGCCCAACACCCCTCCAAAGTGGCCCAATAACCCTTCCAAACCACTCACATGCCCTCCACCATCGGATCACGATCGCGTGGGCGAAAACTGCACCTCATTTGGACACTCGTACCACCTCCCACCTATAAATATGTGATCCTCTCCGTTTTTCTCGCGCAGATGAAACCCTGGCAAAACTCCCTCCATGCCGCCGGACATGTCCGGCCATCGCCGGAAGAAACCGCCACCGCACGTGCAGCACTCCTGCGTTGCCACGCGTCCACCGCCGCCTTCCGCGCTGCCGGCCCGCCCGGGCCCATCGCCGGCCACCAGGCCCGCGCGTCTGCAGCCCGGCCCCCGCTCTCCTCCGCCTGCGCCCACGCGCCCTGGCGCCGTCCGCCCTCGACTCCGCTGCGCCGGTCGCCACCTCCGCCGAGCGTGCCCTGCCGCCGCCGCACCGGAGCTCCTCGCCGGCAGCCGCTCCCATCTCCTCCTCGACAGCGCCGCAGCGCGTCACGGAGCAGCTCCGCCGGATCCGCCACCCAAGCGCTCCGGCGACCCCCTCCTCCGCTCTGGGCGCCGTCCTCTCCCTCCCCGACGTTCTCCGGCGACGATATCCGGCCGCCTAAGATGATCGTCGATCCGCGAGCTCGACGAACCCTAGATCTGGAGTTCCAAAATTCTCTCTAAGTCCTTTTTTGCTACAATTTCAGGCCCTGTTCATCATGCCATAACTCCTCATCCGTAGATCCGTTTTGCATGCATGATATATCAAAATGTTCATCTTGATGTGCTCTTCACTTTGTTCCATTATGACATGCCTTTTTGAGTCCATCTTGATGCCCAAATGTCTGATGCAAGAGTGCTATAAAATGTTAGGTGCTGATACTTAGCAGAGTATGAGCATTTGTCATTTTTGCTACAATTGTTGTGTGATGCATATGGGCATGAGCTCTACATGTGCTTTGGGCTATGCCATGCCATATTTATAGGGGTGTATGCCATGTATTTTTTTCATCAATGTGGCGACTAGCACAAGCATGCAAAGTAGCTCTCGTGATATTGCTGATTTCAGGGACTTAGAATTTTACTAAGTCATTGCTCTGCTATTATTTTTATGCCATATATCCATGATGCTACAGAGTGATCCATGCTTGTTTCGAGTATCTTCAGTAAGGATGATTTTGACATATGGTTATGCTCTATCCATCCATGCCCCTGTTTGCATTTATGGAGTACCCTAGCACTACTTAATCTTGCTCGACTTTTGCTATAAAATGTTCCTGGCAGATTGTTTACATGTTAATCAATTTTGCCAAGGTTGTTGTAGTTGATCCATGCATGATATTAACTTGTCCTTGCCATCGTGAGCTTCATGAACATGTCATGTTGCTGTAGATATGCTTATCTTGTCATGCAATGCCTTGTGTTGAGTGAATCGAGCTCGCAAAGAAGTCTTTATAATTCTGTTTATTCCATGCTCAGTTTTCTGCTAAGCCAGAATCTGTTAACGAAACTTGTTGTGTCTACATGGGTGTCGTCATATCTTCTGATCCTTTTTGGCTTAGGGTCAGTAAGGGACTTTTGTGCTATGCTTTGAGTAGATTCATGCCATGCCTTTTATTGCTATGATCTGATCCTGTAGCATGTTGTTTCTTGCTCTAAACATTGCTTCCTGATGTTAATTCCTGACATGTTATTTTCACTAAGTCTGTGATGGTGATATCTTTTGCACTTTTGCCATGCTTGTTTGGACCTGCTATTGTGTGATTTAGTCGTAGCTCAGTATTCATCTTCTGTCAAGCATCTTGAGTAGATCACTGCCATGTGCTTCGTCACTGTGTTGGTGTACAGTAGCTTAGTTTCATCTTGCATTCTAGATGGCATCATGTTGTTAATCGCAGAATTGTGCCATTCTTGTTTTGCTTGCCATTTGCAAACCGTGCATCCGATTCCGGTGATCTTTATATCGATTTTGACCGAAATCAATTCATCTTTCCAGCGGCGCACTTGGTTTGCCAAGTTGATGCCTGGTTCATTCTTTCCCTTCCGAAGCACACATATGCATTGCATATCACATCCCGCATATCATGCCATGCTTTGCATCATGTTGCTTGCGCATTGCACCATGCTTGATTGTTATTGCCTTGTGTAGAGACGGGAGACGAATACATGATCGAGGAACCCATTGAGTATGCTTACGAGGATCAAGCTTTCGTCAACTTGGAGATCTTTGCAGGCAAGATGACCATAGCCTCAAAATCACTTCTATCTTTGCTTGTGTAACACCCCGGATATGATTTTCCCAATTTGTACTCCAACTCTTGCCGTTTCCGGCGTTAAGTTATTTTATTTTCTCGGGTTCGGGTTTTTGTCTTCGTGTGTTGTTGTCATTGTCATGCATCTCATATCATGTCATCATGTGCATTGCATTTGCATACGTGTTCATCTCATGCATTCGAGCATTTTCCCCGTTGTCCGTTTTGCATTTCGGTGCTTCGTTCTCCTCTGCTGGTCATTTTTAGCTTTCTTTGGTGTGTGGGGATTAAACATTTCCGGATTGGACCGAGACTTGCCAAACGGCCTTGGTTTACTACCGGTAGACCGCCTGTCAAGTTTCGTACCATTTAGACTTCGTTTGATACTCCAACGGTTAACCGAGGGACTGAAAAGGCCTCGTGTGTGTTGCAGCCCAACACCCCTCCAATTTAGCCCAAAACCGACCTAAAGCCTCCCCATCATCTAGATCGTTCGATCACGACCGCATGGCCGAAAACCGCACCTCATTTGGACTCTCCTAGCTCCCTCTACCTATAAATATAGCCTCCTCCCTGAAAATTTCGGATCAAGTCGACCCTAACCCTAGCTCCCCGCTCCTCTCCGCGCGCCGGACGTGTCCGCCGGCGTCGGACAACGTCCGCCGCCGCCCGCACCCTCTCAGTGACCGCCACCTGTCCCTGTCCCGCCGCTCCACCGCGCGGCCCGGCGAGCCCGCGGGAGGCCCGCCCGAGCCACCCACCGGGCCAGTGGCGCCGCCCC
>NC_041386.1:265163411-265165674 GCF_002162155.2 Triticum dicoccoides | reverse complement strand
CCGCCCCGCCGCCTAGCTCCTCCGCCGCCGCCCGGGCCGAGCTGCCCCGGCCTCCTCCAACTCTGTCCTCCTCCACGCCAAGTTTCGGCCGGCCACCTCGGCTTCCTCTCCGGAGAGCAACTCCAGCGACCTTGGGAAGCGTGTAGATCTGGATCTCGTCCGGTTGACTTTCTCCCGAAACCCTAGTTCATGTGGCCATCTTCATCATGTTATAAATTTGCATCCGTAGCTCCGATTTGGGCATATAGCATATCAAAATGTTCATCTCAGAGAGTACATCATTCCATTTCATTGCATCATTTTCATTTGAGTTCGTCTTGATGCCCGAAATGTTGTTAGAAGGAGGCTACTTGAGATAATTATCAGATTTGCTACTCCATCTCGGTATTTGTCATTTTTGCCATGATTATTGTGTGCATGATATGCCCATGAGTTCTACATATGTTTTGTTAAGGGTTTTGCCATCTTTCCAGAGGTGCAACCCATGTATTTTTGTGATGTGTGTGGTGACTAGCACGAGCTTGCAAAGTGAGGCACTTGGTAATGCTGATTTTAGGGACTTAGCATTTCCACTAAGTCCTTGACCTGTTTATCTCATATGGCCTTATGTTCATGTTGTTTCCTAGTGATCCGTGCCTCTTTTGAGTATGATCAGTAAGGATGTTTTGTTTATCTTGTAGTGCTCTATCCATCCATGTCTTTGTTTGAAATTATGGAGCACCCTAGCTTGAGTCAATCGGGCTCTACTTTTGCTACTTCGTGAATCTGGGCAGATTGTCTACTCGTTAGCGATTTTGCCGATGATGGTGTAGTTGATCCGTGCATGCTATGCTATTGTTCTTACCATGTCTAGCTGGAATTTTGTGTATTCTTGATGGGTGTATGCTTAGATTATCATGACTTGCTCCGTAGTGGGTGCATCGAGCTCGTAAACATGCCTACTTGATATCAGTTTTTAGCATGCTCCAGTTTTCACTAAGTCTGAGATCTGATTATGTTTTTGCCATGTTCACATGCTTGCAATTGTATTTTCTGATCCCTTTTGGCTCAAGGTCACTAAGGGACTTTTGTTAATCTCTTTGAGTAGCTCCATGCCATGCTTTACTTTGCCATGTTCAGGTCCAGTAGCATGTAGTTTTGTTGCTCCGAAGAGTGCTACCTGATCTGAAATTCCAGACAAGTGTTAATTTCACTAAGTCTGAAATCTGTTTACCATATGCATTTTTGCCATGCTTGTTTGAACCTGTTAAGGGATGATTTGGCCGTAGCTCAGTGCTAGACTTTTGTCAAGCATCTTGATTACATCCCTGCCATGTATTTTTATGCCATGTTTGGATGCTGTAGCATGTTCATCTCATTGCATTTAGGTGATTACTTGCTGTAAATCGCAGACCGGTGTCATATTTGAATCGCTTGCCATTTCCAAACCGTAACTCCGATTCCGGCGTTCTTTATATCGTTTTCAAGTGATTTAATCTCATCTTTCCAGTGGCACACTTGGTTTTCCATGTTGAGGCCAGGTTCTTGAATTTCCTGTCAAATCTTGCATATGCATCTCGCATCACATCCCGCATAGCATACCATCTTTGCATCATGTTGTTTGAGTTGTGCATGTGGTTGATTGTGTCCTTGTTGCTTGTTTGTCTTGTTTGGGTAGAGCCGGGAGACGAGTTCGCTAACGAGGAGCTCGTTGAGTTTGCTTTCAAGGATCCAGTCAACTCTGACAGCTGTGTGCAGGCAAGATGATCATACCCTCGAAATCACTACTATCTTTGCTATGCTAGATTGCTCACTCTTTTGCTATGCCAATGCTACGATGCCTACCACTTGCTTTCAAGCCTCCCAAATTGCCATGTCAAACCTCTAACCCACCATGTCCTAGCAAACCATTGATTGGCTATGTTACCGCTTTGCTCAGCCCCTCTTATAGTGTTGCTAGTTGCAGGTGAAGATTGGAGGTCGTTCCTTGTTGGAACATTTATTTACTTGTTGGGATATCATTATATTATCTTGTTATCTTAATGCATCTATATACTCGGTAAAGGGTGGAAGGCTCGGCCTCTCGCCTAGTGTTTTCTTCCACTCTTGCCGCCCTAGTTTCCGTCATATCGGTGTTATGTTCCCGGATTTTGCGTTCCTTACACGGCTGGGTTATAATGGGAGCCCCTTGATAGTTCGCCTTGATTAAAGCTTTTCCAGCAATGCCCAACCTTGGTTTTACCATTTGCCACCTAGCCTCTTTTTCCCCGAGGGTCATCTTATT
>NC_041386.1:265153637-265163176 GCF_002162155.2 Triticum dicoccoides | reverse complement strand
CGAGTAGACTGCGGGGCCACCTCGGGGCAACTTGAGGGTTGGTTTTACTCGTAGGATGTCTCATCTGAGTGTGCCCTGAGAGCGAGATTTGTGCAGCTCCTATAGGGATTTGTCAGCACATTCGGGCGGTGTTGCTGGTCTTGTTTTAACCTGTCGAAGTGTCTTGAAGAACCGAGGTACCGAGTCTGATCGGAACGTCTCGGGAGGAGGCCTATTCCTTCGTTGACTGTGAGAGCTTGTCATGGGCTAAGTTGGGACTCCCCTGCAGGGATTTGAACTTTCGAAAGCCATGCCCGCGGTTATGGGCATATGGGAATTTGTTAATGTCCGGTTGTAGATAACTTGAACCTTAACTTAACTAAAATGAATCAACTGAGTGTGTTACCGTGATGGCCTCTTCTCGGCGGAGTCCGGGAAGTGAACACGGTGTTGGAGTAATGTTTGCGCAGGTTGCTCTCTAGTTTCTCGCTCGCGCTTTGCCTCCTCTTCTCGCTCTCTTTTGCGAACACGATAGCCACCATATTTGCTAGTCGCTTGCTGCAGCTCCACATATATTTTACCTTGCCTTACCTATAAGCTTAAATAGTCATGATCGCGAGGGTGCGAGATTGCTGAGTCCCTGTGGCTCATAGATTACTATTATACCAGGTGCAGGGCCTGATGATTCCGCTCCAGGTGACGCGCTTGAGCTCAAGTGGGAGTTCGATGAGGACTCTCAACGATACTATGTTTCCTTTCCTGATGATCAGTAGCGGTGCCAAGTTGGGGGTGATCGGGACCGTGTCGCATGTTGGGTTATCTTTTATTTTGGCGCCGTAGTCGGGCCATGAGTGTTTGGATGATGTAATGTTATTTATGTACCTTGATTGACGTGGCGAGTGTAAGCCAACTATGTTATCTCCCCTTTTATTAATTATATTACATGGGATGTTTGTGAAGATTGCCTAACTTGCAACATATGCCTTCAATGCGATTATGCCTCTAAGTCGTGCCTCGACACGTGGGAGATATAGTCGCATCGAGGGTGTTATAAGTTGGTATCAGAGCCTTCCCCGACCTTAGGAGCCCCATTGCTTGATCGTTTTTAGCGGTCGAGTTGTGTCTAGAAAAAAATGTTTTGAGTCATTTAGGATTTATATATCGGAGAGTTTAGGAATTCTTTTTACTTCCCAGTCTCCTCATCACTCTGGTAAGGCATCCTGACATAGAGTTTTGACTCTTCTCTTCTCAAATTTCACTAAAAAAAATTTAGGATCACGTGGGTATCTTGGAATCGTTCCCATGGTTTTATGACGAGAACATTGTCTTGGTGCCTCCTGTCAGGGGTTTTGTGGAAGTGTCCCGGGGAGTTGAGCTCTGAGGTGTTGTCGTCATAATTTTATCGTTGCAGTTCTAGAATACCTGAGTCTAGTACTCCCACATCTAAAATCTCTTTTATGCAGTTCGTTGGTGAGATAACCTCGACGCCACCCAGTACTGGGGCGGGAGTTCGGGAGTATCGCCATAACTTGTATAACAGATGCTTTTCGAAGGTTGAGGTAGATGGTTTCCGAAGTTTTTTCTCGGTTATGTGTTGAAGGATGGATATAGCTGGATGTAGGATTTGCTAGAATTGGGTGAGATATTATGCTTCCCCTGTATCCCCAACACCTGATTGCATAACCGGAAAAGGTTCGGGAGTTTCATAGGTGGGAATTCTTGTAGCTCTAGTTCTTCTTCCACGGATAGTTTGTTTGAGATTGGGATTTCTTACCGATTATTCGTTCTTGATCCGAACCTTGTTGATTTATTTCTCTACATTAATTCTACATGGCTTCTCAATTTATGGATATGTGACCATTTCAAGAGGAATGCATTCGTTCATTTTGTTCGGATGTGAAGACTATATGTTGCAATTTTCATTCCATTGGATTCAGCTTCAATATTTGTCTGTCAATGTGCTAATGGATGTCAACCTCTTCAGGATGGCTCCTCCAACGCGCACGACTCCGAATCCTGATCCGCCACCACCTCCACCTCCTCTGGAGGCATGGCAAGCTGTGATGGCCGCAACCAATGCAAACACACAGTTGATCATGCAAATTCTTCAAGAGCGCAACCAAGGCAACCAAGGGAACCAAGGCAACTATCAGAATCACTCTGCTGCACTTAACCAGTTCCTTGCTAATGGGCCAAAGACTTTCAGCAATTGTGTTGAGGCAACCGATGCTGACGATTGGCTTGTGGATCTGTTCAAGCATTTCGAGGGCAGTAACGTCAGGCCTGAGGACTTTGTCAAGTTCGCTTCCTTCCAACTCAAAGATCAAGCTGCAGAATGGTTCCAGCAGTACAAGGATTCCAGAGGTGGACGTGCCATTACTTGGGATGAATTCCGTCAAGATTTCAGAGCTCACCATATCCCTCAGAGCATGGTTGAAAGCAAGCGTGAGGAATTCCGCAACCTGAAGCAAGGCTCTTTGTCTGTCTATGACTACAACAAGTTGTTCCAGAAGCTCGCCCGCTTTGCCAAGCAGGACGTACCTGATGAGAAGAGCATGATATACCAGTTCAGGGGTGGTCTCAGAGAAGAAATTGAGCTAGCTCTTGTTCTCTTCGAGCCCTTGAGATATGATGAGTTCTACAACATGGCATTGAAGCAAGAGGCCGCTCAACTGAGGTGTGATGCTTACAAGAAGCGAGTCAGAGATGCTACTCCTTACTCTACTCAAGTGGCCAAGCAGCAGAAGTATTGGCTTCCTCCTCCTCTGTTCTATCAGCCGTATCAGCAGAAGAGCAAAGGTGGTAGTGGATCTTCCCACCCACCCAACCCTGGCTTTCAGAACAAGACTTCGTCTCAAGCTTCAAGATCGAGTGCTCCATTTCACCGTGCGCTTTCAGAGGTCACGTGCAACAAGTGCCAATAGAAGGGTCACTATGCCAACAAGTGTTTCAACCAGAGGCGTCTTCCTCCTCCTCCTCCTGTTAGATCGGCAAGTACAGCTGTGGTCAAGCATAACCCCAAGCATGCCAAAGTCAACTTGATGAATGCAGCTCAGGCAGAGGACTCGTCAGATGTCTTCATGGGTAACCTTCCTATTAATGATATTCCAGCTAAAGTTCTTTTTGACACTGGTGCATCGCATTCTTTCTTGTCATGCCCTTTTGCATTGAAGAACAATGTTGATACTGAGATCATGCCCAAAGTCATGCAAGTTGTTTCTCCCGGCAAGCTTTTGACTTCTAGTTTGGTTGCTCCCGATATCTCTATCACGTTCAGCGACTACAAGTTTCTTTCTTCTCCGGTGGTTCTTGGTAACTCGGATATTGATCTTATTCTCGGAATGGATTGGCTTTCTAAGCAGAAGGCGCATCTTGATTGTGCTGCCAGGAAGATTCAATTGACTCATTCGTCTGAGGATGTAATTGTCATTGCCGCTCGGGATAATACCATCCGTCTGTTTTCTCTCAAAGAGAAGGGTGAACTCGATGCTATCTCGCAGATTCCAATCGTTTGTGAATATCAAGACGTCTTTCTAGAAGAGCTTCCAGGAATGCCTCCGCACCGGCCAGTTGAATTCGTTATTGATCTTGAGCCCGGCACGGAACCAGTGTGCAAGCGTCCTTACAAGCTCGGACCAGAAGAGTTGAAGGAGCTGAAGAAGCAACTCGATATTCAAGAGAGAATGGGTCTCATCCGGCCTAGTTCTTCTCCGTGGGGTTGTGGTGTTCTTTTTGTGAAGAGGAAGGATGGAACGGACCGGCTTTGTGTTGATTACCGTCCATTGAACAAGAAGACCATTAAGAATAAATACCCACTTCCCAACATCAACGAGCTGTTCGAACAACTCAAAGGTGCCCAAGTATTCTCCAAGCTTGATCTCCGTATGGGTTATCATCAGATTCGAATCCGTGAGCAAGATATTCGCAAGACGGCTTTCAGGACAAGCTATAGTTCATATGAATACACTATCATGTCTTTCGGCCTCGTCAATGCTCCTCCGACGTTCTCTCGTATGATGAACTTCATATTCAACGCCTACACCAATGACTTCGTTTTGGTCTATCTCGACGGCATTCTGGTTTTCTCGAAGAACAAGGAAGATCATGCCAAGCATTTGCGTTTGGTGCTTGATAAGCTCAGAGAACATCAGTTCTACGCCAAGTTCTCCAAGTGCGAATTTTGGCTCGATGAGGTTCTTTATCTTGGTCATATCATCTCTGCCAAGGGCATTGCCGTGAATCCTGAGAAGGTGTCTGCAATTGTGAATTGGGAACCTCCTCAGAACGTGAAGCAACTCCATAGCTTCCTCGGTCTCGCAAGCTACTGTCGAAGATTCGTTGAAAACTTTTCTAAGATCGCAAAGCCTCTCTCTAATCTTCTCCAGAAGCACGTCAAGTACGTTTGGTCTCCGGAGTGTGACATTGCTTTCAACACTTTGAAAGAGAAATTGATCACTGCTCCAGTTCTGACTCCGCCTGATGAATCCAAGCCGTACGAGGTCTTTTGTGATGCCTCTCTCCAAGGTCTTGGCGCATTATTGATGCAAGATAAGAAAGTTGTTGCTTATACCTCCCGCCAGTTGAAGCCTAATGAGAAGAACTACCCCACTCATGATCTCGAGTTGGCGGTAGTTGTGCATGCTCTTTTGACTTGGAGACATCTTCTATTGGGAAGAAAAGTGGACATTTTCACTGATCACAAGAGTCTCAAGTACATCTTCACTCAGACTAATCTCAACCTCAGGCAAACTCGATGGGCCGAAATGATTCAAGAGTATAATCCGAGTATTGAGTATACTCCAGGCAAGGCCAATGTGATTGCTGACGCATTGAGCAGGAAAGCTTATTGCAACAGTCTGATTCTCAAGCCTTATCAACCTGAGCTTTGTGAAGCTTTCCGCAAACTTAATCTGCAAGTTGTTCCTCAAGGTTTCCTTGCCAACCTTCAAGTCTCTCCTACCTTAGAAGACCAGATTCGCCAAGCCCAGCTTCTTGATGCTATGGTGAAAAAGGTGAAGATTGGGATTGCCAAGAGTCAACCCAAGTACAAGTGCTACCGCCTTGATGACAAGGATACTCTCTTCTTCGAGGATCGTATTATTGTACCCCAAAGGTGACCTTCGTAAAGTGATCATGAACGAGGCTCACAATTCTCTCCTCTCCATCCACCCTGGGAGCACGAAGATGTATCAGGACCTCAAGCAGGCTTATTGGTTGACTCGAATGAAGCGAGAGATTGCTCAATTCATGAATGAATGTGATGTCTACAGAAGAGTGAAGGCAGAACACCAAAGGCCAGCTGGTCTCCTCCAACCTCTTGCCATTCCAGAATAGAAGTTTGACCACATTGAGATGGACTTCGTGACTGGGTTTCCAAAGTCCAAGCGTGGCAATGATGCTATATTCGTTGTCATCGACAAACTCACTAAAGTGGCTCACTTTCTGCCTATCAAAGAGTCGATCACTGCAGCTCAATTGGCGGAACTCTATACCTCTCAGATTGTCTCTCTCCACGGTATTCCACAAGTGATCTCTTCAGACCGTGGCAACATCTTTACCTCCAAGTTTTGGGATTATTTTCAGAAGGCCATGGGCACCAACATCCGCTTCAGCACAGCTTTCCATCCTCAAACTAGCGGTCAAGTCGAGCGTGTCAACAGATTCTTGAAGATATGCTCAGGGCTTGTGTGATCTCCTTCGGCATGAAGTGGGAGGATTGTCTTCCTTATGCTGAATTCTCCTACAACAACAGTTTTCAAGCAAGTTCGGGCAAGGTCCCATTTGAAATTCTGTATGGCAGGAAGTGTCGTACCACTCTCAACTGGTCTAAAACTGGTGAACGTCAGCTTCTCGGAAATGACTTAATCACAGAGGCAGAGGAAATGTGCAAAGTCATTCGAGATAACCTCAAAGCAGCCCAATCCCGCCAGAAGAGCTACTATGATAGTAAGCACCGTGATTTGGCTTTCGAGATCGGAGATCATGTTTACCTCCGTGTCTCTCCTATGAAAGGTACTCGTCGCTTCGGTATCAAAGGGAAGCTTGCCCCTAGATACGTCGGACCTTTCAAGATTGTCAGCAAGAGAGGCGATCTCGCCTATCAACTCGAGCTTCCTTCAAACTTTGCAAATGTTCATGACGTGTTCCATGTCTCTCAGCTTCGAAAGTGCTTCAAGACTCCTGACCGCACCGTCAACTTCGAGGACATTGAGCTCCAAGAAGATCTCTCTTATCGTGAGCACCCAGTTGCTATTCTTAAAGAGACTGAACGCAATACTTGCAACAAGTCAATCAAATTCCTCAAAGTCAATTGGTCACACCATTCCGACCGTGAAGCTACCTAGGAACGCGAGGATCACCTCCGTTCTGAGTACCCGGCGTTCTTTCAGTCCTAGATCTCGGGACGAGATCCTTTCGTAGTGGTGGAGTGTTGTAACACCCCGGATATGATTTTCCAAATTTGTACTCCAACTCTTGCCGTTTCCGGCGTTAAGTTATTTTATTTTCTCGGGTTCGGGTTTTTGTCTCCGTGTGTTGTTGTCATTGTCATGCATCTCATATCATGTCATCATGTGCATTGCATTTGCATACGTGTTCATCTCATGCATTCGAGCATTTTCCCCGTTGTCCGTTTTGCATTCCAACGCTTCATTCTCCTTCGGTGGTCATTTCTAGCTTTCTTTCGTGTGTGGGGATTAAACATTTCCGGATTGGACCGAGACTTGCCAAGCGGCCTTGGTTTACAACCAGTAGACCGCCTGTCAAGTTTCGTACCATTTGGACATCGTTTGATACTCCAATGGTTAACCGAGGGACCGAAAAGGCCTCGTGTGTGTTGCAGCCCAACACCCCTCCAATTTGGCCCAAAACCCACCTAAAGCCTCCCCATCATCTAGATCGTTTGATCACGATTGCATGGCCAAAAACCACACCTCATTTGGACTCTCCTAGCTCCCTCTACCTATAAATATAGCCTCCTCCCCGAAAATTTTGGATCAAGTCGACCCTAACCCTAGCTCCCCGCTCCTCTCCGCGCGCCGGACGTGTCCGCCGGTGTCAGACAACGTCCGCCGCCGCCCGCGTCCTCTCGGCGACCGCCACCTGTCCCTGTCCCGCCGCTCCACCACGCGGCCCGGCGAGCCCGCGGGAGGCCCGCCCGAGCCACCCACCGGGCCAGTGGCGCCGCCCCGCGCCGCCTCGTCCCTTCGCCGCCCGGTCGCCGCCTTCCGCGCCCGATGCCCCTCCTCTCGCCGGCGGGAGCCAACTCCGGCGAGCTCCCTCGTCGCGGCGCCACCGCGGCCGCCTTCGACGCCGCCGTTGCGCCGCCCCGCCGCTTAGCTCCTCCTCCGCCGCCCGGGCCAAGCCACCCCGGCCTCCTCCAACTCCATCCTCCTCCACGCCAAGTTCCGGCCGGCCACCTCGGCTTCCTATCTGGCGAGCAACTCCGGCGACCTCGGGAAGCATGTAGATCTGGATCTCATCCGGTTGGCTTTCTCCCGAAATCCTAGTTCATGTGGCCATCTTCATCATGCTATAACTTTGCATCCGTAGCTCCGATTTGGGCATATAGCATATCAAAATGTTCATCTCAAAGAGTACATCATTTCATTTCATTGCATCATTTTCACTTGAGTTCGTATTTATGCCTGAAATGCTGTTAGAAGGAGGCTACTTGAGATAATTATCAGATTTGCTACTCCATTTAGATATTTGTCATTTTTGCCATGATTATTGTGTGCATGATATGCCTATGAGTTCTACATATGTTTTGTTAAGGGTTTTGCCATCTTTCCAGAGGTGCAACCCATGTATTTTTGTGATGCGTCTGGTGACTAGCACGAGCTTGCAAAGTGAGGCACTTGGTAATGCTAATTTTAGGGACTTCGCATTTCCACTAAGTCCTTGACCTGTTTATCTCATATGGCCTTATGTTCATGTTGTTTCCTAGTGATCCGTGCCTCTTTTGAGTATGATCAGTAAGGATGTTTTGTTTATCTTGTAGTTCTCTATCCATCCATGTCTTTGTTTGCAATTATTGAGCACACTAGCTTGACTCAATCGAGCTCTACTTTTGCTACTTCGTGAATCTGGGCAGATTGTCTACTCGTTAGCGATTTTGCCGATGATGGTGTAGTTGATCCGTGCATGCTATGCTATTGTTCTTGCCATTTCTAGATGGCATTTTGTGTATTCTTGATGGGTGTATACTTAGATTATCATGACTTGCTCTGTAGTGAGTGCATCGATCTCGTAAACATGCCTACTTGATATCAATTTTCAGCATGCTCCAGTTTTCACTAAGTCTGAGATCTGATTATGTTTTTGCCATGTTCACATGCTTGCAATTGTATTTTCTGATCCCTTTTGGCTCAAGGTCACTAAGGGACTTTTGTTAAGCTCTTTGATTAACTCCATGCCATGCTTTACTTTGCCATGTTCAGGTCCAGTAGCATGTAGTTTTGTTGCTCCGAAGAGTGCTACCTGATCTGAAATTCCAGACAAGTGTTAATTTCACTAAGTCTGAAATCTGTTTACCATATGCATTTTTGCCATGCTTGTTTGAACCTGTTAAGGGATGATTTGGCCGTAGCTCGGTGCTAGACTTTTGTCAAGCATCTTGATTATATCCCTGCCATGTATTTTGATGCCATGTTTGGATGTTGTAGCATGTTCATCTCATTGCATTTAGGTGATTACTTGCTGTAAATCGCAGACTGGTGTCATATTTGAATCTCTTGCCATTTCCAAACCGTAACTCCGATTCCGGCGTTCTTTATATCGTTTTCAAGCGATTTCATCTCATATTTCCAGTGGCACACTTGGTTTTCCAAGTTGAGGCCAGGTTCTTGCATTTCCTATCAAATCGTGCATATGCATCTCGCATCGCATCCTGCATAGCATACCATCTTTGCATCATGTTGTTTGAGTTGTGCACGTGGTTGATTGTGTCCTTGTTGCTTGTTTGTCTTGTTTGGGTAGAGCCGGGAGACGAGTTCGCTAATGAAGAGCCCGTTGAGTTTGCTTTCGAGGATCCAGTCAACTCTCACAGCTGTGCAGGCAAGATGATCATACCCTCGAAATCACTACTATCTTTGCTATGCTAGATTGCTCGCTCTTTTGCTAAGCTAATGCTACGATGCCTACCACTTACTTTCAAGCCTCCCAAATTGCCATGTCAAACCTCTAACCCACCATGTCCTAGCAAACTGTTGATTGGCTATGTTACCGCTTTGCTCAACCCCTCTTATAGCATTGCTAGTTGCAGGTGAAGATTGGAGGCCGTTCCTTGTTGGAACATTTATTTACTTGTTAGGATATCATTATATTATCTTGTTATCTTAATGCATCTATATACTCGGTAAAGGGTGGAAGGCTCGGCCTCTCGCCTAGTGTTTTGTTCCACTCTTGCCGCCCTAGTTTCCGTCATATCGGTGTTATGTTCCCGGATTTTGCGTTCCTTACGCGGTTGGGTTATAATGGGAACCCCTTGATAGTTCGCCTTGATTAAAGCTTTTCCAGCAATGCCCAACCTTGGTTTTACCATTTGCCACCTAGCCTCT
>NC_041386.1:265144275-265153255 GCF_002162155.2 Triticum dicoccoides | reverse complement strand
AGTAGACTGCGGGGCCACCTCGGGGCAACTTGAGGGTTGGTTTTACTCATAGGATGTCTCATCTGAGTGTGCCCTGAGAACGAGATATGTGCAGCTCCTATCGGGATTTGTCGGCACATTCGGGCGGTGTTGCTGGTCTTGTTTTAACCTGTCGAAGTGTCTTGAAGAATCGAGGTACCGAGTCTGATCGGAACGTCTCGGGAGGAGGTCTATTCCTTCGTTGACTGTGAGAGCTTGTCATGGGCTAAGTTGGGACTCCCCTGCAGGGATTTGAACTTTCGAAAGCCGTGCCCGCGGTTATGGGCAGATGGGAATTTGTTAATGTCCGGTTGTAGATAACTTGAACCTTAACTTAACTAAAATGAATCAACTGAGTGTGTTACCATGATGGCCTCTTCTCGGCGGAGTCCGGGAAGTGGACACGGTGTTGGAGTAATGTTTGTGCAGGTTGCTCTCTAGTTTCTCGCTCGCGCTTTGCCTCCTCTTCTCGCTCTCTTTTGCGAACACGATAGCCACCATATTTGCTAGTCGCTTGCTGCAGCTCCACATATATTTTACCTTGCCTTACCTATAAGCTTAAATAGTCTTGATCGCGAGGGTGCGAGATTGCTGAGTCCCTGTGGCTCACAGATTACTATTACACCAGATGCAGGGCCTGATGATTCCGCTCCAAGTGACGCGCTTGAGCTCAAGTGGGAGTTCGACGAGGACTCTCAATGATACTATGTTTCCTTTCCTAATGATCAGTAGTGGTGCCCGGTTGGGGGTGATCGGGACCGTGTCGCATGTTGGGTTATCTTTTATTTTGGCGCCGTAGTCGGGCCATTAGTGTTTGGATGATGTAATGTTATTTATGTACCTTGATTGACGTGGTGAGTGTAAGCCAACTATGTTATCTCCCCTTTTATTAATTATATTACATGGGATGTTTGTGAAGATTGCCTAACTTGTGACATATGCCTTCAATGCGATTATGCCTCTAAGTCGTGCCTCGACACGTGGGAGATATAGTCGCATCGAGGGTGTTATAGCTTGCTAGTTGTTTGCTCTACTGCTATGCTGCGATACCTACCACATGCTTTATCATGCCTCCCATATTGCCATGTCAAGCCTGTAACCCACCTTTCCTAGCAAACAGTTGTTTGGCTATGTTACCGCTTTGCATAGCCCCTCTTATAGCGTTGCTAGTTGTAGGTGAAGATGGAGTTTGTTCCATGTTTGGGACATGGTTATTGTTGGGATATCATTATTATTTATTGTTTACATTAATGCATCTATATACTTGGTAAAGGGTGGAAGGCTTGGCCTTATGCCTGGTGTTTTTTTCCACTTTTGCCGCCCTAGTTTCCATCATACCGGTGTTATGTTACTTGATTTTGCGTTCCTTACGCGGTTGGGTGATTATGGGAACCCCTTAACAGTTCGCCTTGAATAAAACTCCTCCAGCAAGGCCCAACCTTGGTTTTACCTTTTCCACCTAAGCCTTTTTTCCCTTGGGTTTCGCGGACTCAAGGGTCACCTTTATTTTAAACCCCCGGGCCAGTGCTCCTCTGAGTGTTGGTCCAAACTAGAGCATCGTGTGGGGCCGTCCCTTGGCAACTTGGGTTATGTTGGTCTTGTACGCTTAGCTTATCAGGTATGCCCTGAGAACGAGATAGGTGCAACTCCTATCGGGATTTGTTGGCACAACGGGTGGTCTTGCTGGTCTTGTTTTACCATTGTCGAAATGTCTTGTAACCGGGATTCCAAGTCTGATCGGGTCTTCCTGCGAGAAGGAATATCCTTCGTCGACCGTGAGAGCTTGTGACGGGCTAAGTTGGGACACCCCTGCAGGGTTTTGAACTTTTGAAAGCCGTGCCGGCGGTTATGGGAAGATAGGAATTTGTTAATGTCCGGTTGTAGAAAACTTGAAACTTAAATTAATTAAAATGAATCAACCGCGTGTGTAACCATGATGGTCTCTTTTTGGTGGATTCCGGGAAGAGAACACGGTCTCGTGTTATGCTTGAACGTAAGTAGCTTTAGGATCACTTATTGATCATTTTAGCTTCTCGACCGTGGTTTGCCTCTCTTCTCGCTCTCTTTTGCGTAAGTTAGCGACCATATATGCTAGTGCTTGATGCAGCTCCACCTCACTACCTTTTTCTACCCATAGGCTTAAATAGTCTTGATCACGAGTGTGTGAGGTTGTTTAGTCCCCATGCAGGGGACACGACCGAAATCAAGTGGGAGTTCGACGAGGATTCGAGATGTTACTATGTGTCTTTTCCAAACGATCGGTAGAGGAGCCCAGTTGGGGCGATCGGGGATCTAGCATTTGGGTTTGTCTTTCTTTATTTGGTTCCATAGCCGGACCTTGATTGTATTCTCGATGATGTAATGCTATATTTATGTATTGTGTGAAGTGGCGATTGTAAGCCAACTCTTTATCCCTTCCTTATTCAGTACATGGGATGTGTAAAGATTACCCCACTTGCGACAGGCCTACCATGCGGTTATGCCTCTAAGTCGTGCGCCGACACATGGGAGATATAGCCACATCGTGGGTGTTACACAGACCATGGTCTCCTGTGGGGTAGAGCAAAATGATATTTTAGAACAAATTTTTTTTGGCATGACTTTGCCTAAAAATAGGACCAAAAAGAATGCATAGTGCTAAATTCTAGCCTAAACGGAAATGAATCAACTTTCTGGCAAAATATTTGCAACTATCGCATTTCAAATACCGGTACCTACAAACACAAACATATGCAACACCACAAACATACGTAGATCTAGTCCATAAAACTGGCATGTGCACGTTGTTGGAGGGAGAAAAAAGTAGATCTACAACATAAAGAAGCTTTCCCCTTACTTATCTATCAAAAAAAGAAAATTTAACCACTTAATTTGGGTGAATCTATGGTGGAAATGAGGTGAGGAGGAGGAGGCAGCCAAGACAAGCTTGGAGGAGGAGGTGGAGAGAATGAAGTGGGGAAAGTGAGTGTGGTAAGTGGCTGTCCAAAATATCTAGCTGGTCTCAGGTTACTAATGGAGCACCACCTAATAATGCGCCATTAGTAACCCTGGTTACTAATGCCGCATTATTAGGTGGTGCGCCATTAGTACTTGTGCAAATATATATATATATAATTGTTAGTAGTGGCGCACCTTGGTTGTGGTGCGCCATTACTAGTTTGACCTAGTAATGACGCACTCTACCCTGGTGCGCCATTACTAGTTTTGGAAAAAAGAGTAAAAAAAATTTGTTACTAGTGGCGCACGGAGTGTGTGGTGCGCCATTACTAGTTAAAACTAGTAATGGCGCACAGTGCCTTGGTGCTCCATTAGTAGTTTTGGAAAAATAACAATAATTGTTAGTAATGGCGCACCGTGTGTGTGGTGCGCCATTAGTAATGAGGACACTAATGGCGCACATGTATCCGGTGTGCCACTGCTATATAGCAGTGGCGCACCACATATATGGTGCGCCATTAATGTCCATATTAGCTATAGCCCTTTTCCTAGTAGTGCTAGCATCTTCAAGCATCTTCAAGCATCTTGCAGCATTTAGAAGAGTACAGATCAACATAATGTAAAGTAGTAGTAGTGTTATCAACCTCGCCCAGTGATCCTTCCTCGACCCCCTGCGAGAAAGCAATCCGAGAGCCATACTATCCATTTCTCATCACAAGTATCCAGTGCTAGTTGTATCGATTGGGATACAACTCCAAGTGTCTGTTACCATAGGACAGGCTATCGATAGATGTTTTCTTCCATGCAGGGGTGCACCAACTTACCCACCATGCTCGATCAACTCTGGCCGAACGCACCATCAGGTCATGACCGCCCTCGGCTAATAAACACACCGCAGTCCTACCTAGGCTCGTCAGAGAGGCCACATGTCGGTCTACATCCTAAGCGTGCAGGGGTCTTGGGCCCATCGCCCTTTGCACTGCTTCACGTTGCGTACGTGGCCGGTGAGTAGACCTAGCCCTCTTGATACAAGGCGAGGCATTCCAGTCCAATCTGGCGTGCGCCGCTCCATCGCTGACGTCCATTGAGCTTTTGGCTGATACAACATAGAGTGCCCATACTTATTCCTGCATGATGGTTTGTCCTATCAGGCCAGAGGCCCCTCGGATCAAATATCCAAACCGTTAGTGTGTTAGTAGTGTGGCCACGAGCAGAGACTCACGAAAGATGTTACCCCGTCGCCCCGTCTCGTGGACTTGTTGCAAGGGCTAAGAATGCCCGGCCACACCTCGTATTCAACTCTTTAGTACCCTCGAGATCAACCCGTCTCCACATCACTCATGGGTACCCCTCAGGGTCGACCCGCCTTTCCAAGTAATAGTTGTAAAGTCCAAGTATCCGTGTGTCCAAACATCAAGGGGAAAACCCGAGGAATCACCCTCGGTGAATTCCACTCGATGTAATCATCAAGGTGAACATAAGAGGAACCACCCTCGAGGTCCACACTTGAGAGGTTGCACGATAGAGTCGTATCGGGAGTGGTTAAGGAGGAATCACCCTTGATGATCACGACCAAATAGCGACACTACAGGGTTAACATCAGAAGTTCTGTTGAGTTACCACCGTCATCTCTCGATAGTAAATCTGCAGAGTCGTACAACTAAGGGGTGATGTGCGGTGTCGGGGCCTGTACATCGATCACATTGATCGAGTCATCGCACATAAAGTGGGGCAACTGGGACAAGATGGGGGTCACTGATGGATATCTAACCAGTCTATTCTACGCACGTAGCAAAAACGGGCTATCCATCAGAATAGGAGCAATCAATTACAGTAGCAAAATCTAATGCAAGCATAATAGAATAGAATGGGCAATATCGGAATGATCAAAGGGGGGCTTGCTTACCTGGAAGCTCTACTAGAAAGGAAGATGTGTCGTCGTCGATGTAGTCGATCACAGCGACATCATCAGTCTCGGGGTCTAACGGAGAGAAGGGGGGAAGAAACAATAAATATAAAGCAAACAAAGCATCACAAAGCATAACATGGCAATATCATGTGCCGGGTGTGACCTAACGTATGACCACATGATATAGGTGAAGGGGGAATTCAACCGGGAATTTTTTCCCGGTTCCGGACCTGTGTCAGACAGATAACTGGAGGGGGAATGTTCCATGTTCAGCATGCTAGAGAAATGTGACAGACGAACGGACCGCGTATTTGGATTCATTGGATTTTTCTGAGCAACTTTCATATATAAAGTTTTTCAATCCGAGCTACGGCTTATTTTCTATGAATTTTAAAAGATTTAAACGTTTTCAAAAACTTTATAAATTAACAAAAAGGGATATTGCATCAGGATGACGTCATAGTGATGTCAATAGTCAACAGCCACATTGACCAGGTCAAACCTGACTAGTGGGGCCCACCTGTCATTGGCAGTGGCTAACAACAGTTCAATTTAATTTAACAGAGTAATTAGTGACTGGACCCCACCTGTCAGTAGGAAATTTTTTTAATTAGTTTAATTATGTGGGGGGGGCCATGTGTCGGTGGCACTGAGTGCCCAGTCAGCAAAGTTGACCATGGTCAACCTGGTCAACGGGGTCTAGGGGGGCCCATGGGCAGTGACCCAAAGGCGGGCCCCGCCGGTGCCAGGTCAGCGCCGGCGCCGGAGCAACGCCGGCGAGGCGAAACGCTGTGGCGCGACCATGGGGTTCGTCGGAAAAAGACTACATGGCATGGGGAGGAGCGCGGCTAGGCGCGTTCGGATGGCCACTCGATCGCACATCGAATGGTGGTGGCCGGAGCTAGGAGCTACGGCGTCACTAGGGGCGACGCGCTCGGGCGAGCTAAGGTGATGGTGATGTGGTGTGTTTGTGAGTGAACTGAAAGGCTAGGCAAGGCGTACGCGTTGCGGCGAGGCCAACAGTCGCAGGCCCGTGACCATTTGGTCACCGAAAGCACGCCGGGGCGAGCGGAGGCGGCGGCGCATTCGGGCGCTCGTCGAGGCAGGTGCTAAGGGGCACGTGTAGGGAAGCAAGTGACATGGGCGGCTTTAGCGAGCGGTCCTGAGAACGCTCATGTGCTCGGGTGAGCATGACGATGCCCACAGCGACGGCGGCGAGCTATGCGGTGGAGCTGGGTTCGGGCGGCTATGGCAGCGGCGGCTACGGTGATGGATTCGTGCGGGGGAGCAAGGGGGAGACGTAGGGAAGTGGCAGCGTGCTCGGCGAGGCCTGTCGGAGGCGTACGGCGGTGGCAATTGGCGACGTCTGGGGTCGGGGAGGAGCTCGATCCCGTGGCTATGTTGGCGTCGGGCTCGATTCAGAGGGCGAAGAGGGAGTAGAGGAAGTAGGTGGAGCCGGTGGAGCGTTCGGGCTCGTCGGAGAGGCACTCGGGGCTCGGTGGCCGCGCTAAGACACGGCCATGGCGGCAGCGACGATGGGTGCTTGTGGGGGAGGAAGAAAGCAGGCGAGGGAGAGAGCAAGGGGGAGACTGGGCTAGCTAGGGTTAGCGGGAGGGTCAAGTAGGCGCCGGGGTGTGGTGGATGGCCGCCGGTGGCCGATCTGAGCTGTGGACGTCGCATGGGCGTCCACCGAGCTCTGATGAACAAAGCTAGGGGAAGACCCCAGATGGGCTGGGCAGTGGCACTGTAGAACTAGCAGCCCAGTCCCACAGTAGCGTTTAGGCCTTTTCTATTTCTTCTTTTCTGTTTTAGCTTTTATTTATTAACAGTGAGAGAAAGGGAATTATTTGGTCAACTATTTCACTTAGGAAAAATTTGGGAGTTGTCCCATTAAATCCCTGGTGATTATAGATAGTGCCAAAATATTTTGGAGACCAGAAGAATTCATTTGGTATTTTTCATAAATAGGATAACATTTAAAAATGCTGAATTGGTGCTGTTATAATTTCTAATGCTCATCTTTGCACAAAAGTGATGTTGTGTTCCTTCACAAATAATTGTTACAAAATTTATGACAAATGATGAACATTTGTCCAGCAA
Organism: Triticum dicoccoides; assembly: GCF_002162155.2. Classification (NCBI taxonomy): domain Eukaryota; kingdom Viridiplantae; phylum Streptophyta; class Magnoliopsida; order Poales; family Poaceae; genus Triticum; species Triticum dicoccoides. Next base: position 265,146,291 of record NC_041386.1, on the reverse strand, counting down.
CTTTTGAGCAACTTCAAACTTCACTTGAATTTGAATTGACTGGAATTTCAAATTGGATATTGAACAAAGGTGATTAAGCACTGTTTGGAAAAAAATATTAGCTTAATCACAGAGGGTTACTGTAGCATGACATTGGGGGTGTTAGAAATCTCCTCCACTACAAGAAATCTCGTCCTGAGATTTAAGGGGTGGTGTAAGGGGGACAGAGTTGGTTACGAAATTCTAACGAGTCTTCACGCTCTTGGTTGGCCTTCTCGAAGAAGTTTATCCCTTTTCATGGATGCCTTCATTTCACTGCATCAGGGCATCATGATGAATTCATCGTCCTATCTTCAGGATCTTCACCATTCTTACGAAAGGATGAGAGGGTAAACTCTGTAAGGACGGGTTTTAACAAGATTGAGCATCGGACGATTAACTCAGGGGAAGAAGCACAAAGTGTCCCTCGAGTTGTTTGCATGAAACACCTCGAGAGCATTATAGGGGGGTACGAAAGTTTCAAACGGGTAAGAAATCATTCGATACCAGAAGTAGAGTCTGAAGGGGGTTCAGAGCAGCGGAAAAAGTAATGTGTTTGATACCAGAATAGATCATCTCGAGGTCGGTGGCTCATGAATTACATACGAAGGCAAGTGGAAAGGATACTTCAGAATCAAGGATGTACAGGAGAGTCAGGTTTCGATCCTATCGAACCGTGGGTTATGGGCCGACCATGTGGTTCAAAACTAGGAAGGATGCTGACATATTGCACGGTCATGGTAGCAAGGCATGCCAGAGGATAGCCTGTCAGTTATGTTATCAACAATGTTGGTACAAAGGTCGAGGGTCGAAGAGAACTATTTTCCTGCTCGTTGAGACGAGGCGAACCAATAGGCAAAGTTCTCATCCATCGGTGGCTTCCAAAATGTCAACGACAATAATAACAGGGTCTTACTAACAAATTGTACACTGAGGTGTTTACATAAGCAGGGAACTATTACTGCTTAGTCTCGTAAATCACAAGAAAGGTTAAACCTACCAATGGAGAGGGAAACAAAATCTTCAGAGTAAACAAACCAATGGAACGGAAAACGTGTTTACCCTCAAGAATTGGAAGTATATCACTACTAGGAAAAGGGCTATAGATAATGTGGACACTAATGGCGCACCAGACATGTGGTGCGCCACTACTATATAGCAGTGGCGCACCACACCAATGGTGCGCCACTACTAACATATTTTTTTTATTTTTCCAAAAATACTAATTGCGCACCCGGTCAGATTGCGCCATTACTAGTTTTAACTAGTAATGGCGCACCACTCACCCCGTGCGCCATTACTAACAAATGTTTTTCCAAAACTAGTAACGGTGCACCTTGTTACAGTGCGCCATTACTATTCTTCCCCCCTCTATCCATTTTCCCCTCACGGCCCCCCGCGCCAGATCCCCCTCCATCTCGATCCCCCTCACCGCCGACGACCCCCCGCACCCTCCCCCGCTCCAACCTAGGTTAGACTAGGTCGTGTCGCGCCCCCCAACCCCATACGCCGCAGCCGCCCGGCCCACCCCACACCACCGGCAGCTGCACCTTGTTCGGCCGCCGTGACGAGGAAGCCGGAGCCCGGAGGTGGAAACTTCGGCGGGGCTACTCGTAGTCCATCAACGACTGACAACGAACGCCGACGCGACGCAACGAGGCCGGCCCACGACCACGACCACGACCGGTGTCCTCCTCCTTTCTACGGTCTGCATCTCCGATGCGATGCCAACCACCGCCTTGTCAATGAATGTAAATGCTCTCTCCCTCCCTCCCTCCTCTACTCCTCTCCTCTATATAGTGTAATAATTTTTATCAATAAAAAATTATTTAAAAAAGTTACTAATGGTGCACCGGGAGAGGGTGCGCCATTGTTATCAATAAAAAAAGTTACTTATGGCGCACCCCGCGGTTGTGTGCCATTGCTATGGATGTACTTATGGCGCACCCCTGGGAGGTGTGCCATTGCTATCCCTTTCCCCCTGCCTCCATACCTTTC
>NC_041386.1:265140040-265143715 GCF_002162155.2 Triticum dicoccoides | reverse complement strand
CCCCCTCCCCCTCCTCCCAACCACCCACCACCCTCCATTGGACCGCAAGCCACTACCATCGTCGCCCCGAAGCAGCAGATCGAGCGGAGACAAGACGCTGTCTCAAAGTAAGTTACTCTCTCATCATGCAATTAGCTTGTCGCTGCAGCTGCTATCCTAGAATTATCTTGTGGTGATGCTTTGGATCAAAACAGAGGTGCTAGCAAAGTTTCAGAATTTTTGGAACTGTAGGAAATGAAGTTTCTTCACAAGCCGAAGATGTTGAAAATTCAGAACTTGTGATCAGGAGATGTTTGGGAAAAAGGAGTGTAGGTACTGTTCTTGTGTTGGGATAATTTTGTAGATTTTTAGGAGCTAGGGGAAATAGGGTTGTAGTTGTAAACTGAAAATGGATCAGAATTGAAAAGTGGGTGTTTCTCTCAAAAATTTCAAAAGAGTAGGATGGGCCTTTTTCAAAAATGATTTATAGGAATTATAGGGTCTCCCAAAATTTTTGTGGCAATTTGAAAAAAATTATTTGAATTAGTTTTAGTGCAACAGAGGCAACTCAGAGTTTGAAAATGGCATTAAAGGAATTTGTTTTTGGGGTAAATTCTATTATGAAATAATTCCTACTGTTATTTAAAATATAAATGAAATGATTTAAGAAAAATACCAAAGTCCACAATATTATCTCCAAAATTTCTGAGTAGAATGGAAGGAAGAATTTCTGCTAAGTGCTTTCAATATATGAAGTTTCAGAATAATATATAGGATTGTTGGTTTTTAACCTTGGTTGCCATTGTTTCTATTTGTAACCGTCTAAAGAATGACTCATGCTTTTTGTGCTATCGGCTACCTAACAATCTCTAAGTGAAAGCAACTAGCTGGAGTACATTTGTGCACACAATACTCCTTCCAAGACAATTTGCTTCCAAGGAGTAGTTTCAGTTTGCTTGCAAGGAGTAGTTTCAGTAAAGTTTCAGCATGGTTTCAGTAGCCGATTTTCTATTCACTTGGAACTAAACAGAATTATATAATGAACTTCTGCAGGCTGATCTGAGTTGGACCATCCTCTGCAGCCAACTTCTCTTCGGCAAGAGGAAGAAAGGAGAATCACGGTACGGTTTCACCCCTAGAAGATATAGTGTTGTACCCCGAGTGAAGGGAAGGAGTTTGCTGGGTTTTATCTCTGACCATCGTGTCATGATGATTTTGCAGGTACCCCGAGAGGCCCTTGAGTTTGTCGGAATGTCGATTAACTTCTGTTCCGGCAAATTCGGGTACTCCATATGTCCTATTTTCACCCAAGGTCATGCTGAAATTTTCTGTGAATTTTAGCATGACTTTGCTAAAAATAGTACATATGGGGTACTTGCGATAAATGCATGGGCCAAGGTATCTTAGTACTTAATTAAGTAGGATCAACTGCCTCATGTGTTATACATATAGAAGTGTGATATCAACTCATAGTTATTACTAATGTCAGTTGCTCGTCATCGATAAACCCTAATCTGGTAGGATGACCTACTAAAAAAGCCCATACCACATATTCTATTTGGATGGCCCTGCTAACCCTTGACCATAGATACTTGAGATGGATGTAGCAGGCTTAAAGAAAGAAATGTTTTTTGGCCAACTCCACTAGGACTGGCTGAAAATGCACAAGTGTGCATGACTAACAATATACTATTGTAAAGCTAAACAGGAAAGAGGAACCACTCATCCTAACCATTTGCTCTCAAAATTACCACTTCACTTCTTACTACTGAAAATTTTAGACCATCTCCATTTAGCAATTGCTCAAACCAGTTCGAAGGGCGTGTTTTCACCACACTGTGGATTATCTTATTTGACCCAACGGAGATGATGTATTTTTGAATTATGAACGTAGGAAATGTCGTCATCAGACAACGAAAGTCTCTCGGGGGAGTGCAGCCGGTGCCATGACGAGCGAGGTCTGTGCGACATGCCTCACCTGGACTATGATCGGCACTTCAGCATTAAGCTCGAGGAATCGTTCGATGTTCAAACGGTACGCAACGATGACAAGTGTTTTTTTTGTAATTAAGCATGACTACAACTATTTCAACGTGTAATTTTTCATCTTTTACAATTCGAGTAGCTTATCCCATGCCATGCAAGGCACTATGCCTTGGAGAGGATGGGTTTTGAAGACCATGAAAGTTTTGAAACAAAGAAAATTCACCTAAGGACTCATCATGATGTGGATTTTGAAGTAAAGTTGTACAGTTCTGAGAACATAACCCATTTTGGTTGCAAAAAAGGGGAAGCACTTTGCAAGATGTATGGTTTTGATGAGGGTATGCTTGTCACCATGGATCTCGGTGATCCTAAAATCAAGCAAGACAATATGGACATTTGGGTCCTTGTTGATACGCCTCCAATTCTACCGAATTTCTCAAAAATTCTTATTAGCTAATTTATATTGTTTATTTCAAAATAGTTGACAGCTTATTTCCATTGACAGCTTATTTCCATTTTTCAAAGAATGTGCGGGAGATGGTAGACAAAACCAACTACACCGATGGCTCCGAGTTAACTTACAAGGAGAAAAATCATCTGGTCGGATTCTGTACTGACATTGAGAATTACAATATCTACAATCAAACTCCTCAACATTATGGTCAATACGTGCCACTAGTGCATGTGTTCAACTACGCTAACTACCATGGAGATACCCTGGTAAGATTTTTTTACTATTACGACATCCGTGCATCTTCTGCATACTTCTAAAACTAGTACATCATTGCTAACTATGAAGTTATTACTATGTTTTTCAACAGATAATCCCAGAGAATTGTGTGCCTCATTTGATGTCTGAGAAAGGTAGCCTTAATGTTTTGAACATACAGCCAGGTCATCCTACGAATCTCAACTGTCCATACCAGATTTCTAAAAGAAGTGGAGACATGCAAAACAAAGGATGGAAAAAATGTATGGATAGTCGTAAGGAGGTTCTTGGAAGCAAAAGGAAGCGAAGCGCAAGAATTGGAGACAGGATGATCTCCATTCTCCATAATGGAGAGTCAGGGTCTATATTGTTTTATGCTATTTTACCTTAAATAGGGTATTTAGGTCCTGCCTAATACTGATGATCATGTGCTAAGAAAAATTAAGTAGGGTTGGTTCAATGACTATCAATATGATGATCGTAGGACTTGTTGTTAATAACGAGTAGAAGTTGTATGATGATGAGTAGTAGGACTTGTTAGGATTAGTATTACTTTCGACAAACTCGCTACTCGCGGTCTCGAGACTTGTAATGTTCTATCTTTGCTCGGTCTTTTGAATTCAGAAACTAATATGATGAATTGTATTCGGAGACTAATCTTCTGATGTTGCTATGTGGTGCTATCTATATTCTGTCTAGTAATATATTTTGTAACCTATGCAAATATCAGAAAAAATCCCTAATATTCATACTAGTGGCGCACCACCAACTAGTGCGCCATTAGTAAGCCAGAGCACACTAGTGCCGCATCATCAACTAGTGCGCCATTAGTAATCCAGAGCACATGGGTAAATATGGCCCCCTGGGAGGCATACTAATGGTGCACCGTGGGTATACTAATTGTTAGGAAAGCAACTTGTATTCCCATGAGGCCATAGGCCGATATATATATATATATATATATACATGTACAGGTGTGGAACATATGCAGGAAACCCCTT
>NC_041386.1:265074450-265139848 GCF_002162155.2 Triticum dicoccoides | reverse complement strand
ACAACATTGAGTTTGGAGAGATAAAAGCCATGTTGTGCTCTAGTCTGAGCCTTCGTCAGGAAATCCGCCAACTGTAACTCGGAAGGCACATACTGAAGAGCAATAACCTGATCCTGCACAGCAGCGCGCACATAGAATGCATCAACACCAATATGCTTGGTGAGCTCATGCTTCACAGGATCGCGTGCAATGCTAATAGCACCTATACTGTCAGATAAAAGCAGAGTCGGTGTAGTGACAAAAAAACCAAAATCCTGAAGTAACCACCGTAACCAAGTCACCTCTGTCGTCAAAAGAGCCATTGCTCGCAACTCAGCCTCGGCACTCGGACGGGAAACTGCAAGCTGTTTCTTCGTCTTCCAGGCAATGAGAGAACCACCAAGAAAAACACAGTAAGCAGAATGTGAATGGCGATCGGAAGGATCACTAGCCCACGTAGCATCCGAATAGGCCTGGAGCTGTAAAGAACTGGAGCGAGGAAAGAGTAGACGGTGAGAGATCGTGCCTCGAAGATATCGAAGAACACGAAGGAGATGACTATAGTGAACCGAGGTGGGGGCAGAGACAAACTGACTCAGAATATGAACCGGATAAGAGATGTCCGGACGAGTGACAGCTAGATAGACAAGACTGCCAACAAGACGACGATAACGCGTCGGATCAAGGAGAGGATCACCATCAGTAGCACGGAGGTGAACATTGAGCTCCATAGGAGTCTCAACAACGCGCTCATCAGTAAGAGCAGCATGAGCAAGAAGATCCTGGATATACTTTTCCTGGGAGATAAAAAAGCCATCAGAGGTAGAAGAGACTTCAATCCCAAGAAAGTAGCAAAGAGGTCCAAGATCAGACATAAGAAACTGCTCACTAAGACGGGCCTTTACAAAGGCAATATACTCGGGGTCATCCCCCGTGATGATCATGTCATCAACATAAAGAAGAAGAAGAGTCCGTCCACGAGGAGAAAGGTGAATAAACAATGCTGGATCATGAGCACTGGCTAAAAAACCAGCAGCAGTGATCACAGAGGCAAAGCGCTCAAACCAGGCGCGGGGGGCTTGCTTAAGGCCATAGAGAGAGCGACGAAGACGACATACCATGCCATCAGGAACAGAATACCCAGGTGGTGGCTGCATGTACACCTCCTCACGCAGCTCACCATTAAGAAAGGCATTCTTAACATCAAGCTGAGATATAGACCAGTGGCGTGCAGAGGCAACGGCAAGAAGTGTACGAACAGTGGTCATATGAGCCATAGGAGCAAAAGTCTCGTCATAATCACGACCATGCTCCTGCTCAAAACCACGAGCCACAAGACGAGCTTTGTGATGGTCAAGAGAACCATCAGAGCGAGTCTTAACCTTGTAGACCCACTTACAAGTGATCGGACGGACTCCGGGAGGAAGAGAAACAAGATCCCAGGTACCAGTGCATTCAAGAGCAGCAATCTCCTCTGCCATCGCAAACTGCCATTGAGGATGAACAACAGCCTGACGGTAAGAAGTCGGCTCAAGAACAGCAGCACCAGCGGTGGGAAATCCAAAGTGATCAACAGGCGGACGAGGACGAGAACGCAAGCCATAAGTAGGCTGAGAGGAAGATGACGACCCATCCACAGAGGCATCAACTGGTCGTGGACGACGAGTGTAATGCTGAGGAAAAGATGGAATAATAGAAGGAGGAATCGGCAAGGTAGAATCAGGGGGTGGCGATGAAGAAGTCACCAGAGATGAAGGTGTAGAATCCGGTGACAGGCTGGGAGAGGAGACCGGGGAGGAAGTCACCGGAGATGAAGGTGGAGAACCCGGTGACATGCAAGGCGAGGAGACCGGGGATGATGGTGGCTGCAAATCAACTAGATGTGGAGAAGGAGAGGAAGTGGAACGGAGAGGTACAGTCTCGGCCGGAGTGATAGGTGAGTCGGGAAAAGTGAGGAAAGAGAGATCCTGCACTGAAAAAGTCAAGGAAGATGGGCGTGGGTAGAAGGGACGAGACTCTTCAAAAGTCACATCTCGAGAGATACGCATCCGACGACCAATAGGATCCCAACAACGATAGCCCTTATGCTCATCACTGTAGCCTAAGAAGACACACTCAACAGACTGAGCGGTCAGTTTGGTGCGTTCGTGAGGCGCAAGAAGGACATAGCAAACACAACCAAACGAGCGAAGCATCGAATAATCGGGAGAACGATCAAAAAGTCGCTCGAAAGGAACACCACCCTGTAGAGCAGCGGAAGGCTGTATATTGATAAGATAGGTGGATGTGGCGACGGCCTCAGTCCAAAAAATGAGGCGGGAGAGAGGCAGCAATCATCAATGCACGAGCCGTCTCAAGAAGATGTCGATGCTTTCGCTCAGCCACACCATTCTGAGCATGAGCACCAGGACAAGAGAATTGAGAGAGAGTCCCGTGCTCAGCAAGAACACCACGCAACATCTTAGAGATATACTCGCCAGCGGAGTCAGCACGAAAAACACGAATGGGTGAAGAGAACTGAGTATGAACCATGGCAGCAAAACGCTTATAAATAGACAACACCTTAGAACGAGAAGTCATGAAATAAAGCCATGTGTAACGAGAGAAATCATCTATGAAAATAATATAGTATTTGTGACCACCGGTCGAAGCGAAAGGGGCCGGACCCCATACATCAGAATGGACTAAATCGAAAGGATGCTTAGACACTGACTCACTATGTGAATATGGTAACTGAATCTGCTTGCCAAGATGACAACCCTGACACTCAAAAGAGACATCCCCTGAGACAGACCCCAGAAGGCCTCGACGAACTAAAGAAGACAACCGAGAACCACACAGATGACCAAGTCGATGATGCCACTGCTGGAAGGAACCAGTGACGGAGGCGACAGAAGCGGAAGAACTGGCGATGGTGGTGGCAGCAGAAGGAACATGAAGCCAGTCCAACTCCCAAAGACCCTGAGAATCACGGCGGCAAGGGCCAGCCCCAACCAGAGTGTGCGTGTGACGGTCCTGGACAGAACAAGAGTCAACATCAAGGATGACGCGACAACCAGAATCCGTAACTTGACCAGCAGAAAAAAAATTCATGGTAAGTCGAGGAACATGAGCAACATCAGGAACAGAATAAGAAGGAGTAGTAAGATTGCCTCTACTAGCAGAGTACCATCAGCAGTGAAGACATGAATAGGAGAATCCAGTGATCGAAGAGAGGACAAAGTGGAAGAATGAGAAGACATATGAAAAGAAACTCCAGAGTCCAGAACCCAGGGGGATGTACCTGACTGTGTAGAGGGTGATTGCTCAGTGCGGGAAGCATCAGTCACAGAACCGGCAGTACCCATCGAGGAAGAACCTGAAGCCGCGAGCAGACGCTTAAGTCTCAGAATATCCTGCTCAATCAAAGCAATGGCTGAAGCTGTCGAGGTAGACGACGAAGTCCCGGAAGATGATGATCGAGCCTTGCACAGGTGTTTCTTCTTCGTGTAGCACTGAGACTCAAGATGACCATCATTGTTGCAATAGGCGCAATGTGGACGGGGGCGACCTGAGCCTCCAGAAGGAGTGGGCAAGAGCGGCGGAGCACTTGAGCGAGAAGGGGTCGGTGGAGCAAGTGGCGTAGGAGCACGAGTAGCGAGCACAGAGGGAACCTCCAGCAAACCAGCACCACGTAAGCGAGTCTCCTCAGCACGAATCTCAGAAAGCGCCTCCATGAGAGAAATACGGCCACGAGCAAACAATTGAGCACGCCGGGGCTCAAACTCCTTATGGAGCCGAGACAAGAACTCATAGACGCGATGAAACTCCAAATTGGCCTGGACAGCCTGGCAACAGGGGCAGGTACGACACCTAGCACTACAAAGACAATCAAGCTGGCACCAGATAGCAGAACTCTATGCATAGAAGTCATCAAAAGTAGAGTCACCCTGCTGAAGAGCATGCTCCTGACGGATCACGGAGAGGTATAAGGCATCACCAGATGGCTGATAGCGCTCACGAAGACGGGTCCACATCTCAAAGACAGTAGAAAGACCCAGAAATTCAGAAGCAAACTGAGGCAGAACACTAGCAGTGAGAACAGCTGCAGCACGAGCATCATCATCAAGCCACTGGGTGTAAACAGACAAAGCACCATGATACGTCTGAAGAGCCTCCTCATAAGCCAAAACCCTCTCATTAAGCACGATCAGCAGCCTCATCAGCAACCTTAGCCGCATCCTTGGCAGCCTGATTAGCATCCGTAGGAAGAACCGATGGAGTTGGCGGAGTAGGGGCCACCGGAGGAACTGGACGTGGCGGACAGCAGACCTCGCCAGAAAGAACACCCCAAAGACGGATGCCATGCATGTGAATGCACATGAAGCCAGTAAACTCGGTGTAGTTAGTACCATCAAAGATCACCGGACAGCGAGGGACAACAACATAGCCCGAGGACAGAGACATCGCGCCTTTCTTTTTTTTGGACCGATAATCAGGAGCCTGGATCTGCAGCTGCGGCAGGAGTCTCGATCAGGCCCAAGGAATCAGTGGTGGCCAACGATCAGGAGTCTCAATCGGGACCTGGCGACTGATCGAGAGCAGTTGGGACCCGGCTGCAGCAGTGGCTGGATCGTGGGCGGGACCTGGCGGCTGGGTCACGGGCAGGACCGGGCAGTTGGATCGTGGGCGGGACCGGGCGACTGGATCACAGGCGGGACCTGGCGGTTGGATCCTCCCACTGGATCAGGACTACAGGCAGAGTAGCGACCACGGGCGTTGATGGAGGTCGAGCGTGGGAGGGAGGGCGTTGACCAATGCAAGAAGCAGCGGCAGCGGCTGCGACGCGACGGAAGAGGCCGCAGGAGATCAACGCCGGAATAGCACAGCCGGACAAAGGAGAAGGCCGGCGGCACAGGGTTGGATCACACGAGTTGCCCGTGCTAAAAAAAACCTAAAGCTCTAATACCATGTTTGGAAAGCAACTTGTATTCCCATGAGGCCATAGGCCGATATATATATACATGTACAGGTGTGGAACATATGCACGAAACCCCTTATACATCGGGATAAATACAAAGGGGTACATGACTTATATTATAACTCTAACACTAATGACGCACTGCGTGGTGCACCATTAGTATACCAGATACAAATGGCACACCCGTGGTGCGCCATTAGTAAAAAATTCTATTGGCGTGATGCTAGTGGCGCACCTGTGGTGCGCCATTAGTAGGAAAAATAGGTGCGCCACTAGCAAGCCTTTTCCTAGTAGTGTATCCTTCCCAAGGAAAAGTGGAGCATGGTATACATGATAGGACAGCAAGTTCAAAAGCATTTAGATAAAGGGACGAGGGGAGAATCATGATAATACCCATACAATGGTGTTTGGATAATTGATCAAGAATCATGTAGCATTGCACTTCCACTATTCTCAATGATATTCAGAATACCATAGTGGTGCTCCGAGATAGCGATAACATGGTTTTTCAAGTAAGGGTTGGATCGAAAGATCACAAGAGATACAATGGAACACTTCCAAGAGTATCTCGGAACATAAGGATTAACCAAACACAACTAGGTGTGTGTTGGCAGAAAGTCAAGGATGTCATCGATGATATCACAAATCATCGAGGGGCAAGGATGGTACTTCTAGACATGAATTCAATGGACATCTCCGAGGGAAACAAAATAGTGTCGGTGATCACGACACATTTATCGGGGGATTTAAAGAAGATGAAATCGATCGGTGATGACATCTAGTCAAAGGGAGGATGAAGTGAGAGATTATTGAAGCCATGGATACTACACAAACTTGAAATCAAGCTTATTGTTCAAGGCGAAATGATATGACGAGGAAGATCAACATAAGCTTAGCTCATCGTCGAAAATTGTGCTCCAGGAAGAAGGACCAGCTAGCACAGTTAAAATTTGGCATGATAATGATATTGCCGATCAGGCTAGGAATGAATTGAAGGATTATTAAACTCTTAAGCAACGAAAATTACTTAAGAGTTATTGAATCGGAGTGTGGAATAGATTCACCTATCAGTGTTCTAGGTTGACAAACAACCTAGAACCCATGAAGTGACTAAGACAGGGTAAGGTAGTACTTCATCAAAAGTTCATAAGAGTGGTGCAATGCATGATATCCTTGAGATACTAGAGGGTAATACCCGAAGATAGGGCATAATAGAGTTTGGAGATGTGTATTCATCTGTAGAAGACCAGTAATTCAACTTGTCCCAGAAATGAGATCAAAGAAGAACAATATGGTCGGAACCACATTTGCAAAAGACCAAATCCCAGATATAAAAACTTATACCAAGGGGTCAATTAATTTTAGTAGAATCTTCCATGATAAGATCTACAGCGTTTCCATGGGCATGAACATAAAGTTCAAGGTCGACTCCCACTTCTCCTATACATAACCTTTCATTCACTTCTCACTTTGAAAATGGCATTGGTGTTGAAAGTTTTACCTCGTGAAATATCAGATGAGTATGACCCGTGAAATCTTTCGGGTTCACACAAATGGCAAAAGAATAGATTCAACCCATAGGGGCATCTTGGGAACATATGCCACAAAATCCAAGAGTTATGACACAAGCTCAAAAGGTAGAGCATGGTTGACAAAAACAGAGGATACAAATTCTCAAAGACATTATGTATCATGGGAATAACTCACAAGAATTTTGAATGTGAAGGATACTATCGGATAATAACCCAACAATGGGCCTGGCGGTCCACAATGGAGTTGATGTGAGTATCGGTACTCAATCAGAGGAAGAAAGAATGCAAGGGCATCAGATTATAGAACATCTGAATAATTCGATGCTTAGACAACAAAGGAATTATGATTTCCAAAATGAAGGATCAAAAGCAGACGCTCTGATCAAGGATGGATAAGTTGACTAGACCTAGGGGTACAATTGATGACAAATAGATTGGTCGATAACCGGCTCATGTTCTAAATGATGACTGAGCCGGAAAGATAATTTAAAAGGATCGACTGATGATTGCGTGCATGCGCACACCTGTTGAGTCAATAGGATCAAAATGGGAATCACAAAGGATTTTAAGGAATATTGGTAGACATATGGAATTAACCATAATGCAAGCAGGCAGGAATTTCAAGAGCAATACACTACTAAGGATTTCGGAAGATTGAATAGTATTTCAAGGAATTTTGTGAAATACATGAACAAATGGGGATGAGCGGATACTCGGTCAGTGCGAGGAATTATCCGTAGAGGTATTCATGTGACAAAGAACTGCAAGGCAGTAGGCACAAACTATTCTTAGAACAAAAGAGAGAACTTTGGAATATCTTGTGATAACAAGATCAACGAGGAATGATGGTATGAATGACAAGTGTAGGTGGTCATCCATAGGGGTTTATCGATGAGAGGGAATTGCAAAATCAATGACACAAGGTCTTGAGAGAACATCGTAGAGTATCTTCGAAATCTTCTGGTGCAGTAGGCAATCATCTGTAATTAGGGGCACTCTGGGTGGATGTGTCCACGAGATCCTAATGTTAGAGTTAGTGAAACCGTTAACCCGAGGAGAAGAGATATCAGACTCCCAGAGTAAGACAAGGAATAAAAGATCCTAATACCACCCAATGGCGACGTGGTCCCATAAGACACGCAGCCATGTTAGTAAAAGTTTTTCAATGACTAGACTGAACTCGGCCAAGGAGTTGGAAAGGGGGATCCTACAGGCAGTCGGCTATGATACCAACCCATGACGCCCCCGATTCACTCATTCACTAATCATACACGCAAATGTGTACGATCAAGATCATGACTCACGGGAAGATATCACAACACAACTCTAGACACAAATTAAAATAATACAAGCTTATACAAGCCAGGGGACTCGAGGGATCGAATACATAAGCTCGAATACACAAGAGTCAGCGGAAGCAACAATATCTGAGTACAGACATAAGTTAAACAAGTCTGCCTCAAGAAGGCTAGCACAAAAGCAACAACGATTGAAAAGGCAGGGCCTCCTGCCTAGGAGCCTCCTAACTACTCCAGGTTGTCAGCGGCTGTCACGTAGTAGTAGGCAACCTCAGGGTAGTAGTAGTCCTCCGTGGTGTCGTCTGGCTCCTGGGATCCGTCATCTGGTCGCAACAATCGGGTATGAGGGAAAAAGAGGTAGCAAAGCAACTGTGAGTACTCATCCAAAGTACTCGCAAGCCTTACATCAGATCTAAACAAAATATGCGTCTGTATCAAAGGAATGGGCTGTATCTGCGGACTAAACTGCAGAACGCCAGAAGAGAAGGGGAAAGCAGAACATATTGAAGACTAGCATCTTCAAGCATCTTGCAACATTTAGAAGAGTACAGATCAACATAATGTAAAGTACTAGTAGTGTTATCAACCTCGCCCAGAGATCCTTCCTCGACCCCCACCGAGAAAGCAATCCCAGAGCCATACTATCCATTTCTCATCACAACTATCCAGTGCTAGTTGTATCGATCGGGATACAACTCCAAGTGTCCATTACCATAGGACAGGCTATCGATGCATGTTTTCTTCCCTGCAGGGGTGCACCAACTTACCCACCACGCTCGATCAACTCCGGCCAGACACACCATCAGGTCATGACCGCCCACGGCTGATCCACACACCGCAGTCCTACCTAGGCTCGTCAGAGAGGCTAGCACGCCAGTCTACTATGACGCCCCATGACCGTTGTGCCAGGTGTCTTTCAGTGATTCACCGACGTTTCCATGTCATTGGCTCGCGTGTTTCATCTTTTCATGTCATCATGTGCATTGCATCATCATGTTTTCAAAACATGCATCCGTCCCGGCCTCCCCCAGATCCGTCCGTTGTCCATTCTAAGCCCAGAAACACTCGCACGCGCCCGCGGCACGTCTGAAATAGTATTTTATAAGTGGCCGGGAAATGTTCTCGGAATGGGTTTAAAGTTGGCATGCGGTGTTGTTTTAGTGTAGGTAGGCCGCCGGCCAAGTTTCATCGCATTCGGAGTTTGTTTGATAGTCAAACCGTTAAACTTATAGCGGCATTATAGCCGGTCAAACGTCGGACATTTTCGGTCTCCGGAAACAGTCGCCGGGACTCTCTCTCTTATATTCTCTCAGCCCAAAGCTTTCTGCATAGTCCGCTATCAACCACATACTTGACCTTATCTGCCTAACCCTCTTTGCACAGTGCATCGTCCCCTCGCGCGTGTCGGAAACTTACCTGAACCTGACCCGGGCAGTCGTCACCGTTGGGTCCGGAACATCCCCAAACATCTACAAAACATCACCGTTTCCTCGTTTGGACTCCGTAACCTATTCATCTCCGACCGTCCGATTTTGATTGAATGGTCCAAAATACTCCCTCCTATCTATATTATGGTATATATAGTAGTCCACCCCTAGTCCAACCCTAAAATTTAGCTCCTTTGTCCCATCACCCGCCGCGACCTTCCAAATCCACCTCGGGATCCTCCCAGATCTGATCGAACCAACCCAGCACCTCCACTGTATGCCTCCCGATCCAAATCCTCTCCGACCCCTCCCTTTTTTCAGTGCCTCCCAAATCGCAGCAGCAACAACCGAGGCCCCCTGCTCCCTGCCTCCTCCTCGACGCCTTTGAGCCCGAGCGTGCCAACCACCTTCAGGCCGACCCCGTCGCCGCTCCTCCTCTGCTCGTTCCCTTCCCCTCGTTTCCTCTCCCGTTTCCCTCATATCTCTCTCTCTCGTTCTGGACAGGAAGACCGCCATGGCACCTGGAGCTCGAGCTCGTCCGGCACCATCGTCTAGACCCATCTCCGGGAACCGGATCCGCCTCGCACCGCCGGGAATCGGCTCCCCATCACCTTGTGTTTTCAACTTCTCTTTCCTCTCGTTTGATCATCCTTTTGTTACCGGAGTTCCTTATGGAGACTCTACATGATGGTTCTTTAAGGATTTAATTACTTCTTGAAGTGTTCATCGAGATTCTTTTTAGAGGAGCTCAAGTATTCTTCATCTTGCATTCCGAAGTGCAATTTTTCCTAACTTATCTTTTGAGATGGTGTTATGTCTTTCATGACAATTTTCCCTTCATGTTCCATGATTCAAAAGTTGTCAGGAATCACATATTTTAAACCCATCATTTTCAGTTTGTTCATGAGTTCTTTTGCAACCCATCAATCACTTCTTTGGAGTTATATTGGGTTATATTTCACCAAAAGCTTTCCCTAAGGATTGTTGCTATCTATGGTGCTTATAAATGACCCAAGTACTTCATTTATCCTCCCGGTGAGATAAGCTTCTCGTCTCCTTGTTCATATAAATCCAATCTATTGTTTCCATTAGTGGCAGAATTTCACCTCATAATTTCGAGCTGTTTTCCATAAGCCCACTACAAGCTTATTCTTTTCGTTGTTGATTTTCCAACAACACCGTGAAATCCTTCTTTTCAAGGATGCTTTTCAAGCTCATTTGTGGCAGAAGTTGGCCTTTTCTTCTCCATTCTTATTCCAATGATATATCTTCTATTCTTTCTTCCGGAGGCATTGTGATGATGCTCTCTTCACACTTCACTCATCATCTCGTATTGTGTAGATCATGTTCTTTCCTTTTCTTATCCATTCAACCAGAGTGGCGTGTTTTCATTTGAGTTCTCTCATCTTATCAAGTTTTACCTCCTTCCTCAACCGGAGTGCTGACTGAAATCTTTCTTACCCCTTCCGCCATTCTTTCAATAGTTCCGGAGGCAGCGTACTGTTGATTTCATCAAGTATCCTCTCATCTTGTCAAGTTCTTGTCAATTCCTTCCATTTTCAGTCGGAGTGTTGTCCAAATTATATCATTCTCATTCCTTCTCTATATTGTTTAACCGGAGTGTTGTCGTAATTGATCTTTATCGTTCTTTGTACATCTCGTTTCAACCGGAGTGCTTGCATGTACTCCTTATCCATTGCACCATTTCCTTATGTTTTTTCAACCTACAAGGTTCGAGTAATGTTCCTTGTTCCTCTTTTCTAACGGGGTGTTTTCAACTTTGTTCATCTTCGTTGTATTCTTTCTTTCGATTTGTTTAACCTCTCAAGGTTCTTTGGTTTCACTCTATTGTCAAGAAGCAACTTAGTTTTACCTCTTATCTTCCTCTTCCTTTTCCTTCCGGTGCCATCCTAGATCTCGGGACGAGATCCTCTCGTAGTGGTGGAGTGTTGTGACGCCCCGAGACCGTTGTGCCAAGTGTCTTTTAGTGATTCGCCGACGTTGCCATGTCATTGGCTCGCGTGTTGCATCTTTTCATGTCATCATGTGCATTGCATCATCATGTTTTCAAAACTTGCATCCGTCCCGGCCTCCCCCAGTTCTGTCTGTTGTCCGTTCTAAGCCCAGACACACTCGCACGCGCCCGCGGCACGTCTGAAATAGTATTTTATATGTGGCTAGGAAATGTTCTTGGAATGGGTTGAAAGTTGGCATGCGGTGTTGTTTTAGTGTAGGTAGGCCGCCTGCCAAGTTTCATTGCATTCGGAGTTTGTTTGATAGTCATACCGTTAAACTTATAGCGGCATTATAGCCAGTCAAACATCGGACGTTTTCGTTCTCCGGAAACAGTCGCCGGGTCTCTCTCTCTTCTCTTCTCTCAGCCCAAAGCTTTCTGCATAGTCCGCTATCAACCACATACTTAACCTTGTCTGGCTAACCCTCTTTGCACAGTGCATCGACCCCTCGCACATGTCTGAAACATACCTGAACCCGACCCGGGCAGTCGTCACCGTTGGGTCCGGAACGTCCCCAAACATCTACAAAACATCACCGTTTCCTCGTTTGGACTCCCTAACCTATTCATCTCCGACCGTCCGATGATCCAAATACTCCCTCCTATCTATATTCTGGTATATATAGCAGTCCACCCCTAGTCCAACCCTAAAATTTAGCTCCATTGTCCCATCACCCGCCGCCACCTTCCAAATCCTCCTCGGGATCCTCCCAGATCCAATCGAACCAACCCAACGCCTCCACTATACCCCTCCCTTTTTTTCAGCGCCGCCCAAATCGCAGCAGCAGCAACCGAGGCCCCCTACTCCCTGCCTCCCCCACGACGCCTTTGAGCCCGAGCGCGGAAACCACCTACAGGCCGACCCCGTCGCCGCTCCTCCTCATCTCGTTTCCTTCCCCTCGTTTCCTCTCCCGTTTCTCTCATCTCTCTCTCTCGTTCTGGACAGGAAGACCGCCATGGCGCCCGGAGCTCGAGCTCGTCCGGCACCATCGTCTAGACCCATCTCCGGGAACCGGATCCGCCTCGCACCGCCGGGAATCGGCTCCCCATCACCTTGTGTTTTCAACTTCTCTTTCCTATCGTTTGATCATCCTTTTGTTACCGGAGTTCCTTATGGAGACTCTACATGATGGTTCTTTAAGGATTTAATTCCTTCTTGAAGTGTTCATCGAGACTCTTTTTAGAGGAGCTCAAGTATTCTTCATCTTGCATTCCGAAGTGCAATTTTTCCTAAATTATCTTTTGAGATGGTGTTATGTCTTTCTTGACAATTTTCCCTTCATGTTCCATGATTCAAAAGTTGTTAGGAATCACATATTTTAAACCCATCATTTTTAGTTTGTTCATGAGTTCTTTTGCAACCCATCAATCACTTCTTTGGAGTTATATTGGGTTATATTTCACCTAAAGCTTTCCCTAAGGATTGTTGCTATCTATGGTGCTTATAAATGACCCAAGTTCTTCATTTATCCTCCCGGTGAGATAAGCTTCTCGTCTCCTTGTTCATATAAATCCAATCTATTGTTTCCATTAGTGGCAGAATTTCACCTCATAATTTCGAGCTGTGTAGATCATGTTCTTTCCTTTGCTTATCCATTCAACCGGAGTGGCGTGTTTTCATTTGAGTTCTCTCATCTTATCAAGGTTTACCTCCTTCCTAAACCGGAGTGCTGTCTGAAATCTTTCTTACCCCTTCTGCCATTCTTTCAATAGTTTCGGAGGCAGCATACTGTTGATTTCATCAAGTATCCTCTCATCTTGTCAAGTTCTTGTTAATTTCTTCCATTTTCAGTCGGAGTGTTGTCCAAATTATATCATTCTTATTCCTTCTCTATATTGTTTAACCGGAGTGTTGTCGTAATTGATCTTTATCGTTCTTTGTACATCTCGTTTCAACCGGAGTGCTTGCATGTACTTCTTATCCATTGCACCCTTTCCTTATGTTTTTTCAACCTACAAGGTTCGAGTAATGTTCCTTGTTCCTCTTTTCTAGCGGAGTGTTTTCAACTTTGTTCATCTTTGTTGTATTCTTTCTTTCGATTTGTTTAACCTCTCAAGGTTCTTTGGTTTCACTCTATTGTCAAGAAGGAACTTAGTTTTACCTCTTATCTTCCTCCTCCTTTTCCTTCCGATGCCATCCTAGATCTCGGGACAAGATCCTCTCGTAGTGGTGGAGTGTTGTGATGCCCCGAGACCGTTGTCCCAGGTGTCTTTCAGTGATTCACCGACGTTGCCATGTCATTGGCTCGCGTGTTGCATCTTTTCATGTTATCATATGCATCGCATCATCATGTTTTCAAAACTTGCATCCGTCCCGGCCTCCCCCAGTTCTGTCTGTTGTCCGTTCTAAGCCCAGACACACTCGCACGCGCCCGCGGCACGTCCGAAATAGTATTTTATAAGTGGCTAGGAAATGTTCTCGGAATGGGTTGAAAGTTGGCTTGCAGTGTTGTTTTAGTGTAGGTAGGCCGCCTGCCAAGTTTCATTGCATTCGGAGTTCGTTTGATAGTCATACCGTTAAACTTATAGCGGCATTATAGCAGGTCAAACGTCGGACGTTTTCGTTCTCCGGAAACAGTCGCCGGGTGTCTCTCTCTTCTCTTCTCTCAGCCCAAAGCTTTCTGCACAGTCTGCTATCAACCACATACTTAACCTTGTCTGCCTAACCCTCTTTGCACAGTGCATCGACCCCTCGCGCATGTCCGAAACTTACCTGAACCCGACCCGGGCAGTCGTCACCGTTGGGTCCGGAACATCCCCAAACATTTACAAAACATCACCTTTTCCTCGTTTGGACTCCCTAACCTATTCATCTCCGACCGTCCGATTTTGATCGGATGATCCAAAATACTCCCTCCTATCTATATTCTGGTATATATAGTAGTCCACCCCTAGTCCAACCCTAAAATTTAGCTCCTTTGTCCCATCACCCGCCGCCACCTTCCAAATCCTCCTCGGGATCCTCCTAGATCTGATCGAACCAACCCAACGCATCCACTATACCCCTCCCTTTTTTTCAGCGCCACCCAAATCACAGCAACAGCAACCGAGGCCCCCTACTCCCTGCCTCCCCCTCGACGCCTTTGAGCCCGAGCGCGCCAACCACCTGTAGGCCGACCCCGTCGCCGCTCCTCCTCATCTCGTTTCCTTCCCCTCGTTTCCTCTCCCGTTTCTCTCATCTCTCTCTCTCGTTATGGATAGGAAGACCGCCATGGTGCCCGGAGCTCGAGCTCATCCGGCACCATCGTCTAGACCCATCTCTGGGAACCGGATCCGCCTCGCACCGCCGGGAATCGGTTCCCCTTGACCTCGTGCTGCCTCCGGTGGTCGTCTCACCGTCTGCCGTCGCCGGAAGTACCAGCGCTGCCACCACTCGTCTTCCTGGAATGCAGGCAGTCTTTCTCTAGCCGCGCCAAGTCCGTCTCCAGCCGCGCCGGAGCCTCTCCTTCTCCCGCGCCGCAAGCCTGTCAGCAGCCGCCGCCATTGTCTCTGCCTTGCGCCGCCTCCTGTGTTCTGTGCTCGTTCGAGGGGGGAGGACGAGCGTTGGTGTGTATGGGTTGCCCCTTCGCATTGCCTTAAGGCCCAGTCGTGCCAGATCCGGCCTGCCTGGCCTCCCCCTCACCAGCTGGGCCAAAGTCCATGGTGAGCCACCCAAAGCCCAGCGCCCAGCGGTTTTCAGCCTGCATATGTTTTTTTCTGAGCTGTGACTTTATCAATTTCCAGTGAATTGCAGTTTTGCAGTTTAGCCCCTAAACAACATGCATATAATAACTCACAATTGGTGCATCGGATTAAAATGAATTATATATGAAAAATGCTTAGAATTATGTGTAGGTTAATTATATCCAACTTTCAAGCATGTTTGAAATGTTTAAATTGCTGTTTGTTTAAATTTGCCCCTATGCCATGTTAAAATGCTTTATTTCATAACTAAATAACCATAGCTCGGTTTTAAATAATCCTTATATCTAAATGGGGTAGAAAAATGCCTAGTTTAACATGGTGGCTTTACTTTGCATGTTTAATAACTCTAAAATTGTGTTTAGGGAAGAACAGTACCAAATCCATATTTTGCACATGAGGATTTTTCTGGACTTGTTGCTTGTTGTTCCGGCCTCATTTAAACTTGTCTAGATAGGTACTTTTCATATGCTTCACCTCTTGCCTTGTTGGTCAACATTTAATATTGTTGGGTACCTAAATGAGAGAGAACTAAATAAGTCATGTTGCATATTGAGCTCCACTTAATTTGTAGTGTTGTTTGTTGCACTTTGCCAAGCCATGCTTCATTAAACCGGACATGCATCATACTTGCTTGTGCATCATGCCATGTTTATGTGTTGTTTGTTTACTATGTTGTTTGCTTCTTTCTGGTGCTCCTTCTTCGGGTTAGTTCCGATAACGTCGTGTTTGTGAGGATCCGTTCGACTACATCCATTTGTCTTCTTCATGGACTTGTTATTCTTCTTTGCGGGATCTCAGGCAAGATGACCATACCCTCGAAATCACTTCTATCTTGGCTTGCTAGTTGCTCGCTCTTTTGCTATGCCTATGTCGCGATACCTACCACATGCTTTCTCATGCCTCCCATATTGCCATGTCAAGCCTCTAACCCACCTTGTCCTAGCAAACCGTTGTTTGGCTATGTTACCGCTTTGCTCAGCCCCTCTTATAGCGTTGCTAGTTGCAGGTGAAGATGAAGTTTGTTCCTTGTTGGAACATGGATATTTGTTGGGATATCACAATATCTCTTATTTAATTAATACATTTATATACTTGGTAAAGGGTGGAAGGCTCAGCCTTATGCCTGGTGTTTTGTTCCACTCTTGTCGCCCTAGTTTCCGTCATACCGGTGTTATGTTCCTTGATTTTGCGTTCCTTACACGGTTGGGTTATAATGGGAACCCCTTGACAGTTCGCCTTGAATAAAAATCCTCTAGCAAGGCCCAACATTGCTTTTACCATTTTCCACCTAGCCTTTTTTCCCTTGGGTTCTGCAGACTCAAGGGTCATCTTTATTTAAACCCCCGGGCCAGTGCTCCTCTAAGTGTTGGTCCAACCTGTCAGCTGCCGGTGGCCACCAGGGGCAACTCTGGGATGGCCTACCGGAACCTTGGACAATCCGGTGTGCCCTGAGAACGAGATATGTGCAGCTCCTATCGGGATTTGTCGGCACATTCGGGTGGCTTTGCTGGTCCTGTTTTACCATTGTCGAAATGTCTTGTAACCAGGACTCCGAGTCTGATCGGGTCGTCCTGGGAGAAGGAATATCCTTTGTTGACCGTGAGAGCTTGTGATGGGCTAAGTTGGGACACACCTGCAGGGTTCTATACTTTCGAAAGCCATGCCCGCGGTTATGGGCAGATGGGAATTTGTTAATGTCCGGTTGTAGAAAACTTGACACTTAACTTAACTAAAATGTATCAACCGCGTGTGTAGCCGTGATGGTCTCCTCTCGGCGGAGTCCGGGAAGTGTGCACGGTGTTGGAGTTATGCTTGAACGTAAGTAGTTTCAGGATCACTTCTTGATCACTTATAGTTTGCGACCGTGCTTTTCTTCTCTTCTCGCTCTCATTTGTGTAAGTTAGCCACCATATATGCTAGTGCGTGCTACAGCTCCACCTCATACCTTTTCCTACCCATAAGCTTAAATAGTCATGATCGCGAGGGTGTGAGATTGTTGAGTCCCCGTGACTCACAGATTACTTCCAAAACCAGTTGCAGGTGCCGATGATACCATGCAGGTGACGCAACCGAGCTCAAGGAGGAGCTCGATAAAGATCTCGTTCATTGTGTTGTTTCGTTTCAGTTGATTAGTAGTGGAGCCCAGTCGGGGCGATCGGGGATCTTTTGCATTAGGGGTAGTCTTCTTTTATTTTGGTTCCGTAGTCGGACCTTGATTGTATCTGGATGATGTAATGCTATATTCATGTATTGTGTGAAGTGGCGATTGTAAGCCAACTCTGTACCTCTTTCTTATTCAGTACATGGGATGTGTAAAGATTACCCCTCTTGCCACATGCCAACAATGCCTCTAAGTCGTGCTCCAGCACATGGGAGATATAGCCGCATATTGGGTGTAACATCTACATCCTAAGTGCGCAGGGGTCTTTGGGCCATCACCCTTTGCACTTCTACATGGTTGCATACGCGACCGGTGAGTAGACCTAGCCCCCCTTATAAAAGGCGAGGCGTTCCAGTCCAACCCGGAGCGCGCGGCTCCGTCTCTAACGTTCGTTGGGCTTTTTGCTAATACATACGACGTAGAGTGCCCATACTTATTCCCGCATGATGGCGCGCTATCAGGCCAGAGTCCCCTCGGATCAAATATCCAAACCGTTAGTGCGTTGGTAGTGCGGCCACGAGTAGAGACTCACGAAGGTTGTGACCCCGTCACCCCGTCTCGAGGACTTGCGGCAAGGGCTAAGAATGCCCGGCCACGCCTCATATTCAACTCTCTAGTACCCTCTAGGTCAACCCGTCTCCACATCACTCACGGGTACCCCTTAGGGTCGACACGCCTTTCCAATAACAGTTGTAAAGTCCAAGTATCCGTGTGTCCAAACATCAAGGGGGAAACCTGAGGAATCACCCTCGGTGAATTCCACTCGATGTAATCATCAAGGTGAACGTAAGAGGAACCACCCTCGAGGTTCACACTTTAGGGGTTGCACCATAGAGTTGTATCGGGAATGGTTAAGGAGGAATCACCCTCGATGACCACGACCCAATAGCTACACTATACGGTTAACATTAGAAGTGCGGTCGAGGTACCACCATTGGCACTCGATAGTAACTCTGTAGAGTTGTACAACTATGGGGTGATCTGCGGTGTCGGGGCCTGGACGTCGATCACGTTGATCAAGTCATCGAACATAAAGCGGGGCAACTGGGATCGATTCATCGAACATAAAGCGGGTCAATGGATCTCTAACCGGCCTATACTAAGCATTTTAGAATAAGCAGGTAAGGTATCAAACCAGGTTGCAAAAATAGGCTATGCATCAGAATAGGAGCAATCAATTACAATAGAAAAATGTAGTGCAAGCATAACAGAATAGAATGGGTGATACCAGAATGATCAAAGGGGGGCTTGCTTTCCTGGAAGCTCTGTTGGAAAGGAAGAAGTGTCGTTGTCGTAGTCGATCATAGGGACAGCAAGGGTCTCAGGGTCTACCGGGGAGAAGAGGGGGAAGAAACAATAAATATAAAGCAAACAAAGCATCACAAAGCATAACATGGAAATATGATGAGCCGGGTGTGACCTAACATATGGCTACACGATATAGGTGAAGGGGGAATTCAACCGGGAATGTTTTCTAGTTCTGAACCTGTGTCAGATAGATGACTAGAGGGGGAATGTTCCATGTTCAGCACTCTAGGGGCATGTGAAAGATGAACGGACCGCGTATTCGGATTCGTTGGATTTTTCTAAGCAACTTTCATACATAAAGTTTTTCAATCCGACCTACGGTTTATTTTCTACTAATTTTAAAAGATTTAAACATTTTCAGAAACTATTTAAATTAACAGAAAAGAAATATTGCATCAGGATGACGTCATAGTGAAGTTAATAGTCAATAGCCACACTGACCAGGTCACACCTGACCAGTGGGGCCCACCTGTCATTGGAAGTGGGCTAATAGCAGTTCATTTTAATTTAAACAGAGTAATTAGTGACTGGACCCAACTGTCAGGGACTCATTAGTTTAGCTAATTATTTTTATTTAGGAAAATGTTTTAATTAGTTTAATTATGCGGGAGGGGGGCCCGCGTGTCAGTGGCACTAAGTGCCCACTCAGTAAAGTTGACCATGATTATTGTGGTCAACTGGGTCTAGGGGGCCCACAGGCTATGACCCAGAGGCGGGCCCCACCGGTGCCATGTCAGCGCCGGCGCCGGAGCAATGCCGGTGAGGCGAAACACAGCGGTGCGACCACGGTTTGTCGGAAAAAGACTACAAGGCACGGGGAGGAGCACAACTAGGCGCGTTCGAACGGCCACTCGACCGCGCGTCGACTGGTTGTGGCCAGAGCAGCTGGTGTGGCCGGATCTAGGACCCTATGGCGTCGCCGGCAGCGACGCACTCAGGCGAGCTACGGCGAAGGCGATGCGGTGCGATCGTGAGCGAACTAAGAGGCTGGGAAAGGCGTACGCGTTACGGTGGGGCCAACGGTCGCGAGCCCGTGACCATTTTGTCATAGAAAGCACGCCGGCGGCGAGCGGAGGTGGCGACGCGTTCGGGCGCTCGTCGAGGCAGCTGCTAAGGGGCACAGGGAGGGAAGCAAGTGGCACGGGCGGCTTCAGCAAGTGGTCCTGAGCACGCTCGTGTGCTCAGGTGAGCATGACGATGCCCACAGCGACTGCGGCGAGCTATGCGCTGGAGCTGCGTTTGGGCGGCTATGGCAGCGGCAGCAACGGTGATGGACCCGTGCGGGGGAGCGAGGGGAGAGAGTGGTGGCTCACTAGGAGCCGTAGGAAGTGGGAGCATGCTCGGGGAGGCCTGACGGAGGCGTACGACAGCGGAGATTGGCGACGTCTAGGGTCAGGGAGGAGCTCGATCCCGAGGCTATGTTGGCGCCGGGCTCGATCCTGAGGGCGGAAAGGAAGTAGAGGAAACAGGTGGAGCGGTCGGGCTTGTCGAAGAGGCACTCGGGGCTTAGTGGCCGTGCTAAGACACGGCCATGGCGGCGGCGACGACGGGTGCTCATGGGGGAGGAAGAAAGCGGGGGAGGGAGAGAGCGAGGGGGAGACTGGGGCTGGCTAGGGTTAGCGAGGGTCAAGTAGGCGCCGGAGATTGGCGGATGGCCACCTCGTGGCCGATCTAAGCCATGGACGTCGCAAGGGCATTCACCGAGCTCTGATGAACAAAGGTAGGGGAAGGCCCCAGATGGTCTGGGCCGTGGCACTTTACAACTAGAGTCCTAGTCCCACAGTAGCGTTTAGGCCTTTTCTATTTCTTCTTTTCTGTTTTAGCTTTTATTTATTAACAGATAGAGAAAGGGAATTATTTGGTCAACTATTTCACTTAGGAAAAATTTGGGAGGTGTCCGATTAAATCCCTGGTGATTATAGACAGTGCCACAAATATTTTGGAGACCAAAAGAATTCATTTGGTATTTTTCATAAATAGGATAACATTTAAAAATGCTGAATTGGTGCTGTTATAATTGCTAATTCTCATCTTTGCACAAAAGTGATGTTGTGTTCCCTAACAAAAAATTGTTATGGATTTTTTGAGAAATGATGAACATTTTTCCAGCAACTTCAAACTTCACTTGAATTTGAATTGATGGGAATTTCAAATGGGATATTGATCAAAGGTGATTAAGCACTATTTGGAAAAATGATTAGCTTAATCATAGAGGGTTACTATAGCATGACACTGGGGGTGTTACAATGACTCTCGCAACAACGTTTGCAGCCAAAGACGAATGTTCAGAATCTTCAATAGATGGAGTGCGACGCTAGCTTGCATTTTGTGGAGGCCTGGAGTCAAACTTGATGCTCTCTATGAAGCCATCTTCCTGAATATCATCTTAAGAGTAGAGCACTATGAGGCTCTTCCAGGACCACCAATAACCTTTATGAGCAAGAAATGAGTTCCTGGTGGGCAAGTTGCGAATGCGATTGACATCCACCAAGAGACTCTGCATCTGATGCTTCAGCCATGCATGATGCCTATCCTGCTCTTGATGTATACCCACCAGCAGCTCATGGTCATTGAGGAAACAAGGACACTTCTGAGGCCTTTGAGCTATGGTGCAAGCAGTGGCTTCAGTGTTGGCGTGTGTGGCACACATAAGTCGACAACAAGAGGATAAGCAGGTGTTGAAGTATTTGCCACATGAATCCCTTCAATAGGCTGCATGAAGCTTTGGAATTCTGCATTCTGAAGGTGGAGTGGCTTCTTTGCAGGATCGGGGTAGATGGCTTCAATAGACATATCAACATCAGGCAAAAATACAATGTGATTGCGCGCTGAGGGTTGTTAGTCGATGGTTGAATGAACCTTAATCAAGTGCATCACCCATGTAGCATAGAATTTTAGGCCAAACCACTACAAAAAAATACACTTCCGTGATGATACGTGTTTGTCACAGTAGGTCGCGTTTTCTGTCATGCATGTACATCCATGAAAAATTTATGACAGAATCAAGATAGTCATACCTGTGCTGTCGTAGAAGTGTTCCATGACATTGCCAAAATTATCATCACGGAAGTGTCCACTTCCATGATGATAAATCACGCGTCACAGAAGTGCTTTCGTCAAGGGTGACCGACACGTGGCATCCACCGTAATGGAACACCGTTAAGTTATCGGGTCGGATTTTGGATCCGATAACCCGTTAACAGCCACAACCAATGCCGATTTTCCACGTGTAAAATTCTCACTGGCTGACGGATCCACGCGTCAGTTCCGCGTTGACACAGGTGTCACTCATCCAACGGTCGAGATGGGCCTATGATATGTTGACACGTGGACCGGCCCAAAAGTGGCCCACAAAGTTTAAATGGGCCGGCCCAACCGAAGGCCCGTAAGATTTAGTGGACCGTAATGGGCCGGCCCAGCTAAAGGCCCACAGAATTTAGAGGACCATAATGGGCCGGCCCAACTAAAGGCCCACACGATTTTGCAGACCATAATGGGCCGGCCCAGCTAAAGGCCCACAAGATTCTGCAGACCATAATGGGCCGGCCCAGCTAAAGGCCCAACATTCTCTGTAAAATCGGCCCGTCAACGGCCTGTCCTAAACTTGTCATCAACGCGGCCCATGGTCACTTCTGGACCGTTAACAGTCCGCTAAGTAATTGGGCCAAATTACGGCCCGGTGTATTTCTGGCCTGTTAAAGGTCTGGCTTCATTTGGGTCCATTTACAGGCCATCAAAACTTTCGGCCCATAAACGACCGTGAAGGATTTGGGTCATATTCGGCCATGTCTAACATTCGGCCTGTTAGAGGCCCACTATAGCTTTGGGCCACTTTCGGCCTATTGTCATTTTCGGCCTGTTAACGCCGGACGTAAACCATGGGCCATATGTGGCCCAATGTCATATCGGGCCCATTAACGACCCATATAAAAATGATGATAATCTTTCCCGACCGAAGTTCCGGCCTGTTAAAGGCCCATGTATTAGGTCGGCGCATTTACGGCCCGTCCGAATTTCGGCCTGTCAAAGATCCGCATCGTAAATGGGCCACCTTTTCATCCTGCTAAGCCCAGTGGGTTATTTGGCACAATCAGGGCTCAATATCACTTTCGGTCTATTAAAGGCCCATGTTTTTTATGGGCTCGATATATTTACACCTGTAAACGACCTATTTTTACTGAGGGCCCAAATTATGTTTAGGCCTGTTAAAGGCCCACTATGGGCACAGGCCTACCAGAAAAATATGAAAGCTTATGCTGATTTAGGCCCAGATATTTTTAGTGGGCTACATGCCAATTTTGGCCCGTAATCATTTTTGGCCCAATTGGAATGGGCCCGACGAATGTTGGCATGTTGGGCTCCTACAAAGCTTTCGGCCGAATACATCACTAAGTTAAACCTACACTATACAAAAAATAGTGTCGTAATTACTTCAGCCTGAGGCAGCATCATAAATGTTGTATCACAACAAAATAAATTCCAACCATACAACAAAAGGCATGTTGGCATAAAGTTTACAGTCCTTCCAGGTAAAAGCACCATCAGATGTATAGAAGCACAGATCATTTGACCTGAGTGCTAATGTTCCAGGCTGTAGAATCTGATGGAGCAGCACGATCTCTAGCTTTTTTCCACCATTGCTCTTGAACAACAAAGCGAATGTCTGATAGTCTGGTTTCAAAACCATTCATATCTTGACGACATTTCTCAACCACTATTCTTGTTTCCGAAACAATGTCTATTAGGGATCGGACTTGTGCGAGGAGCACAGATATATCACTCTGTCTAGCAGGAAGATTGTGTTTAGTAGGCGATTTGGACGAGGTTAACTTGACAACCAACCCAAAATTACGTAGGAAGATGCTTTTTGCACTGTTAGTGGAGAGATACTGACGCACTACCGGAAGAGGTGACATTGTGCCTGTAGTAGCCTCGTCACCTTCAGGTGGTTGTGGCTGTTCAATCATTTGTTCCATAGCTTCCTGAAAGTTTGACCTTGTAGATTAGTGTACCAGATAAGTTACTAATGAGACAAAAACAAACAAAGTAGATTAAACATTTATACATAACTTATTTTGGTGAACTACTGTAATACATTAGCATGTATTGTAGTGCCAACTACATATTAAAATCACTTCCAGAACATATGTCCATGTAGCATGCCTACTGTATTGTCTATTTCCTCACATTCATTGACATCTAAGGATAAAGAGACATGGTTTAAAGTAGGATGAACATAGTATGACATCATTCATATCATGGGCAAACATATATAAAACAAACAGGCTATTTTATCATTGTGTGTGCACATGAATATAACAACTAGATTACAGATCAAGACCAAAAGAATATCCTTCATCTCTTTTAAACCATGTAAGGTGAAATGATACGTTAAGACAACTGTGAATAAAAGTGAACAGAGTAACTGACATTGGCTACAAACCAAGTAGTTAAATGAACACATCACAGTACCAGTCAGTTCAAGGCAGGAGGGGTAAAAGGACTTACAACAGCGACATGAACTGGTGTGCTCATGCCCTTCATCTTGCTAGTGTGGCAATCCTTGAAGATTTGCACTGCATTCGGTTCAGGTTCTTTTTGGTCCGCATGGGCTTTCCTCTGTATTAGGAACAAGTAAATATAGATGCGATAATATTGCACAAAAAAGAAGGAAGTAGCAACTATTTACAAGAGCCTCGCAGTGTGTAATATAGCTACGAGATCCTGTTGTTTGTTGGAATTTCACTTTAGAATGGTTGGTTTTGTTCTTCAAACAATTAGCCTAGAAGAAGATACACTTGTAAGGCACATATATAAATACAAGTTCAATATGTGGTCTGATCAAATACATATATCCTACTTGATACTTTGGATCAGACCAGTGTTTAACGAGGGCTGTACAGTCTTCATTTGTAATATATTCCACTGGAGATGTTTGGGCGATTTCATTGTTAGCCTTGCCTTCAAAGTGAGATTTTCTAAGGTGGTACCGATACTATCACAGAGCAGACTGAAAAACATGAGTGCATGCTTGTTTAGTTGCATCATCTTTCGGATCCAACTTGAACCTCATCTGCTGAAAAAAGAATGTGAGTCTTATTAGGAGGAAGCTACAAAGTATGGGACAGAGCAAGACAATATTACTAATTGCGATGAATAACATTACTTATGGATAAATGGTCAAGGAAGGTGTTAAACTGGGTATTGTCTTTCTCATTCCTGTACTGGATCCACATTGGGAGGATACGTGCATGACACCTAATGGCTGCCTCTGATACTAACTTGGCTGACTCTGTAGCATCACGTGGCCTTTTTAAACCTGCCTCAAAATGGATCTCCATTCTTCCTACTTTAGATTTTGTTAATCTGTCAAGCATTATCCCTGATGTCTGTTTTCCCTTGCGCCGTGGTGCTAGTTCAACAACAAATATGGAAAGTGTTAGTGTACATCAAACTGTGAGAGTACATATAAAGGAGCATGCAACTGCAACTTGACTCGGTCAGGTACCGTTTTGGTGTTGATGCTCATGAGGTTCATCTGATCTTGCCAAGTCATGTTGTGTCAGCAGTGCTTCGGAAGTAGTGTTAGGTGTGAAGGCAGCTTGGGAACTGGCCAGTTCCGGAGCAAACGAACGAGTAACTGGTTGAGATGATGGTACAGTTGAAGCGGATGCTACAGCTGGTGGAGCAGGTGATACTGTGTTTGTAGATTTAGCTGGTGGACTTGGACCTTCTACTGCACTATAAGTACCATCAGAATCTCGACGACAGAACCTTTTCCGTTTCACTCGACGAGTAACAGCACTCCCTACTATATTATTTTCCTTGCTCTTTTTTGACTTCGCCATGTCAAGCTGTACCCATAACAGAAAAGAATAAAATCACTCTTCAGAACTCATTGATGCATGATACAGACAAGTAATACTTTGATGTAAGACAACCGTATGAGGATGGAATATGTAAGAAAAACAGGACAGCATGACATATTCACAGCTACGATGTGCAAACTAATCAGAAGGATTTTCAAGAAAATAGAAGTAATGCAAGCTAGACACCATATGAAAGATGCAACCAATATTACTCTGCCAAGTTAAAAGTGTGTTGTCATAAGTGGCAATTCGAAAAATTAGAAGCAGTACAACGTAGAAATCAATGCAAGATGCAACCACTATCAAACTGCCATGTTAAAAGCTTCCAATCATGAGTGACTGATGCAGGATACACAACAACAGTACTTTGATGTAAGAACATGGTATGATATATAGATGTAGTGTATTCTAGACACAGAAAGCCATGTCATATGCACATGTATAATGTATAAACTCAGCAGGTGAAATTTAATTAAAATAGAAGAAATACAGGCTAGACAACATATGCAACATGAAACCAATTATCACATTGTCAACTTAGAGCAAGCAACTACGATGGTGGAGTACGGGAGATGAACTCATCATGTAGACTTGGGACTTCAACTTCATTAGCAGTAGCAGTGGCAAATCTAGAGAGTCTCTATTTGCGTCGGTGCGGAGGACCACCAACATCCCCTAACTTACTCTTTTCCTTCATATTTTCTGATATTGCCTTATGAAGTCAAAACCACAAGAATATGAATCAAATTAGCTCTGCATAACTGGTTGATGCATGATACAGACAAACACTACTTTGATGAAAGGCAAGCGCAGGATAGGAGGATGGAATATATACAAAAAAGACAGCGTTTCATATTCACACGTACGATAAGAGGATGGAATATGTATGAAAAAACAGTAAGCGGAAGGCATTCCAACAAAGTTAGAAGAAATGAAAGCTAGGCACCATTTGAACATGCAACCAATATCACTCTATCAGGTAAAAAGTGTCTCGTCGTAAGTGCCATTTCAAGAAATTAGAAGCAGTACAAGCTAGAAGACAATGCAAGATGCAACCTACATCACAGTCCCAAGTTAAATGTGTCTTATGGGTAAGTGATCGTTGCAGGTATAAATTGTAAGCCACGCAGATGCAATTCAACATAATCAGAAGCAATACAAACTAGACATCATACGGAAAAGGCAACCACGTATAACAGTTCATAGTAAGAGCAAGCACATGTGATGGTGGAGTAGGGGAGATGTGCTCATCATGTACACATATGTTCTAGAAACAGGAACACATGTCATATTCATAGGCATTATGTGTAAAGTAAGCAGATGCAATTCAAGTTAGAAGCAATACAAGCTAGACATCATACGCAACATGCAACCACATATAATAGTGTCAAGTTAGAGCAAGCACCTGTGATGGTGGAGTAGGGGAGATGTGCTCATAATCTACACAGCTACGTTGACTGCCCAGCCTTGTGTTGTCTTGCGAATCTTGTTGGGAGGATGGCAGAGTAGAATCTGTAGAGACCCCCTGTTTGAGTTGCTCCAAAGGACCACCATCATCCACTGCCGGACTAATTTCGTTCAGCTGTAATGATTTTGCATTGTGAAGTCAAACCGATAAGAAAAACGAATAAAATTCGCTCTTTAGAACTCATTCATGCATGATACCGACGAAAACTACTTGGATGAAAGGCAAACACATCATGCGAGGATGGAATATGTATGAAAAACAGGATGGTGTGACATATTCACACCTATGATGTGGTAACTAAGCAGAAGGCATTTCAACAAATTAGAAGCACTGAAAGCTAGACACCATATGAAAGATGCAACCAATATCACTCTGCCAAGTTCAAACTGTATGGCATTTCAACAAATTAGAAGCAGTACATGCTAGAAATCATATGCAAGACACAACCAATATCACAGTGGCGACTTAAACGTGCCTTATCATAAGTGACTGATGCGGGATATGCAAGAATAGTAGTCTGATGTAGAAACAGGAACACATGTCATATTCACAGGCATTATGTGTAAAGTAAGCAGATGCAATTCAACAAAGTTAGAAGCAATACAAGATAGACATCATACACAACATGCAACCACATATAATAGTGCCAAGTTAGAGCAAGCACCTGTGATGGTGGAGTAGGGGAGATGTGCTCATCATCTACACAGCTACGTTGATTGTCTAGCCTTGCGTTTTCTTGCGAATCTTGTTGGGAGGATGGCGGAGTAGAATCTGTGGAGAACCTCCATTTCAGTTGCTCAGAAGGACCACCATCATCCAATGCCTTGCAAATTTCCTTCAGCTTTATTGATTTTGCATTGTGAGGTCATACCAACAAGAAAAAGGAATATCATTCGCTCTTCAGAACTCATTCATGCATGATACTGACGAACACTACTCTGATGAAAGGCAAAGTCATGATACGATGACGGAATATGTACGAAAAAATGGACGGCTTGACATATTCACACCTATGATGTGGTAACTAAGCAGAAGGCACTTCAACAAATTAGAAACACTACAAGACACCATATGGAAGGTGCAATCAAGATCAGTCTGCCAAGTTAAAACTGTCTCGTCAAAGGTGGCGTTCATCAAGCTAGAAGCAATACATGCTAGAAATCATATTCAAGATGCAAACCAATATCACACTACCAACTTAAAGGTGTCCCATCATAAGTGACTGATGCAGGATACACAAGAAGAGTAGTTTCATGTAAGAACATGGTGTGATAGACAGATATAGTATGTACCAAAAACAGTAAAGCGTGTCATATTCACATGTATCATGTGTTAGCTAAAAGATGCAGTTTACACTAATGAGGAGAAATATGAGCTAGACACCATATGCAACATGCAACTAGATATCACACTGCCAAGTTAGAGCAAGCACCTTGGATGGTGGAGTAGGGGAGCGGAGACTTGGACCTTGTAATGCACTATCAGTACAAGGAGAATCGACACAGATGCTCCGTTTACGTTGCTGCAGAGGACCACCATCATCGCCTTCCTTACTCTTTTCCTTCCTCTTTCTTGATTTTGCCTTGTCAAGTCAAACCCACAAGAAAAAGGAATAAAATTTGATCTTTAGAACTCATTGATGCATGATACTGACGAACACTACTTTCATGTAAGGCAGCCGGATGATAGGAGGATGGAATATGTATTAAAAACAGGACGGCGTGACATATTGACATGTATGATGTATAAAGTGTAAACTAAGCACAAGGTGCTTGAACTTGTTAGAATCGATGCAAGCTAGAAACCATATGAAAGATGAAACCAATATCACTCTGCCAAATTAAAAGGGTGCCCTAACAAATGTATTTCACCAAATTAGAAGCAATACATGGCAACATTCTAGAAATAATATGCAATATGCAACGAATAAAGGTGACTCATCGTAAGTGATTGATGCAGGATACAGAAGAGAGGTAGTTTCATGTAAGAACAAGGTTAACACATAGATGTAGTGTGTACCAAAAATAGGAAGGCATGTCATATTCACAGGTACAGTGTGTAAACTAAGAAGATGCAATTTATCCTAATTAGAAGCATTACAAGCTAGACACTGTATGAAACATGCAACCACATATCACACTGCGAAATTAGAGCAAGCACCTGTGGTGGTGGTGTAGGGGAAGTGCGGTCTTCAGGTACAGAGCTACGTTCAATATCTTCATTTAGGCTTGATGTTTCTTGAGAATCATGTGGAGAGGAGGAAATTGCATTCTTTATAAGAGTATTGCATCTCATATTAACCCACGCGCGTGACTGTCTCATCATAAGCAATAGACACAGGATACACAAGAATAGTAGTTTGATGTAATAACATGGTGTGATAGGCAGATGTAGATTGTACCAAAAACAGGAAGGCGTGTCATATTCACATGTATAATGTGTAAGATAAGGAGATGCAATTTAACAAATAGGAGCATTGATGAGGGATACACAAGAAAAGTAGTTTGACGTAAGAACATGGTTAATAGAAAGACATAGTATGTACCAAAAACAGGAAGGCTTGTCATATTCACAGATATAATGTGTTAACTAAGTAGATGCAATTTACCCTAATTAGAAGCATTACAAGGTAGACACCATATGCAACATGCAACCACATATCACACTGACAAGTAAGAGCAAGCACCTGCGATGGTGGTGTGGGGGAATTGTGGTGATCAACTAGAGAGCTATGTTGACTATCTTCATTTAGCCTTGCTGTTTCTTGAGAATCATGTGGGGAGGATAACCCTTCACTCTTCAAACGAGTAAGGCGTCTCACAGTAACCCACTCGGGTGACTGTCTCATCATAAGTGATTGGCGAGGGATACAAAAGAGCATTAGTTTGATGTACGAACATGTTTAATAGACATATGTAGTATGTATCAAAAACATGAAGGCATGTCATTATCAAAGGTATAATTCGTAAAGTAAGCAGATGCAATTTAAGCAAATTGGAAGCAATACAAGCTAGACACCATATGCAACATGCAACCACATTTGACAGCGCGAAGTTAAAGCAAGCACCTAGGATGGTTGTGTGTGGCAATTGAGATCATCAACTGCAGAGCTACGTTTACTATCTCCAACTACTGACACTACACCCATTAGAGCGCTGAAACGCTTAATGCTTATCTTCGAATTACATTGGAGCGACTTCTGTCTTTTCTTTTCTGCATTCATCAACACTCCGTCAGAGTATGAAATACCCATGCATAAAAAACAATAGTGTGAGTATGGGTGACGTGTGAATTAGTACAGTGTAAAGGAATAGCAGGTCGGTGAGAATAAATGACGAGAGACATATGATAGCTCTACAACATGCATGGCACACTAAATTACTACAGGATTCTATGAAAATAACAGTCGACTGAAAGCAAATAGGTCAGTCCATTTTTTTTGCACCGTCCGATGAACAAAGGATGGGCAGATCGCCTTCATCTACCTCCAGCCAGTCAGTGTTGACGATCTTCTTCGAAACGCCAGCGACCACCGGTCCAGTATTCCTCCCCTGCCTGCGCCCTCCCCTCGACCTCACCGCACCGCCCCCCGGCCATCCATTCAAGCCCCGCCGACCTCCAAATCGGACGCAAGAAGCTCCTGCGCCCCACACCCCTATGATAGACACCGATGCGCCGCTTCCCTGGGGAACAGGCGGACTAGGTGCTCCGCGCGCCTAAGCGGGTGCTGCTTCTTTTAATTGTAGTTCGACTGACCCTGAATTGGAATCCAGGCGGGCTACTGAGCTCTATCAAAGGTGAAATAGTAGAAGGGAGGAAACCTTGTGCATTTAGTATCACGAAGAAGATGCAGTAAGAAGCGCTCAACTAGTTTCTTTCGTGGGATGAATACGATGTGAGCGGGGACGTAAGATTTGCACGAATAAGGGAAGAGGAGTACCTCTTTCTGTTGGCAGTGTTGTGCCCTCCTTCTGTTTTTCCGACGATCTTCTTGTTGTTCGCCGGAAACCAGAAGTTGTGGAGGACGGTGCAGCCTTGGACGAACGCATGGCCAAGTTGTTGAGTGTGGTGCAGTGGCCGTCTGTCGGCGGCGGGGAAGCGGATCCGAGGCGGTGAATGACAACGTAGCGGGAACAGCTCCGGTGCGGTGGACGGTTGCGACAGTGGAGCCGCAGCAGTGAGGCGCAGGACGTCATGGAGGCAGCTCTGCCTCGGCTTCAGCTGCTAAGTCCTTGAGGGCAATGTGGTTGCGATTGCGTTGGACGACGATGTCGGGGTACCGGCTCGGGCGTGATGGAGGAGGGCGGCGGTGGATTGGCCGCTATGGGGTGGAGGACGGAGGAGGCTGGGGTTTCGCGGCTGGTGGAGAGCGCGTTTTCGCTCCCACGGAGTATGAATGGGGAAACAGAGGGAGGCGGGGAACTAAGGGGAAACAAGGTTTCGGTTTGAGACACGCTTGTTTGAAATTTGGGGAAAGTTACAAACTTTGCCCCCATCTAAAATTTCGGACATATTGCGGGTTGGGGGTAGGATAGGCATGTCAGGTGTCCCAAATGTGGGCGGGATAGATTTCGGCCGAGTGCATGGGTAGGCGCCCATGACGTATGAATGCTTCTCAGAGGCGGTTGAGACTAGCGTCTTGGTGAAGTTACAAACCTACCCCGGTTTAGACCTTTGGACATTGGGCCGATAGGCTACACGGGCCAGAGTCAGGACAGTAATTTCCTACAACCAAAAGATTAGTCTCGCGTGGTTTCGGGTGACCAGAGGCCTATTTGGCGCTTCGTTCAATATTTGGGAGTAGAAGCATTAACGTTTTCGGTTCTCTTGAACTAAACTTTCAGGATTTGTCAAACTTCACAAATCTTTACTCTTGAAAATTCTAAAGCTACAATTATTTTGGAATGGAGGGGGTACATTTGTATATACATTGTACACGAGTATATATTAAAAAATATGCAACTTACCTCAGGTCATGCATGGTTCCAGATATAATCTCCTTGGTTGCAAAAAAAAGTTAAATATGCGTATGAATATATATAGCATGTTCAAACTCACAACAAAGATTGATGCCCCCTTTTACATCTGATTTACAAATGCCATTATCTCGGGTTCAAATAGATGAATGCACTTCCTATGAATTCGAATCTTCGATACCCCCTTTATGTTGAATTTGACATGTATTCTATTTTGTAGCTAGCAATTTGAAATGTATCCATGCAAGTGACAAATGTATAAAGTGCTTCACACTAACAACATGGAGTGCACTAATTAATGTTTATATATGAATTGCAAAAGCATCCATTGCCTGTATTTCAAACCGCTCTCACTCTATCGGTTGATAATATGAAATAAACACATGCACAAGCTAGAATTCAATAGAGTATGTGTGTCTGATAGACCGATTTTCGTCCATACGCAATTTGCAAAATTCATGATCTCATCCAAAAATAATAATGCCATTTATATTTTAATTTAATGCGTAGAACCGCCTTTTACACGTAGATGCACTATGCCTTGCCCTGTTCTCACAAACGCGTTATATATCTCTCTATCTAACGCTTAAGTGCAAACACTTTATATGCATCGGCATTTCTCTTTCACACATGCTCACAATCTCTCTCAGGGTGTCGGGGTGTCTAACGCACATGCTCTCTCTGTTTCTCTCTATCTCTTTCTGACTACTATGTACCACTCTTTTCACTAATCTCAGTTGGAAAACACTATTTCTCTCACATGCATATATACACATGCACGGTCTCTACTAGCCCTCTATACGCACATATATGTGCCTACGTGTCTCCTGCACGCACATTATCTTAGGCCTCTCTCTCACACATTGCCCCCCCCCCCGACACACCTCTCTCTTAGTAGTTGGCAGATATGATTTCATCATATCATTCGGTAGGATATCCCTGGCTGTTAGGATGGATGGTAATACGAGGCAAAGTTTTACCCTACTTCAGATCGGACCCTTGCAGTTGAAGAAAGAGCCTACTCCTGGTACTGTATATTAGTGATAGGGGTGTGTACAAAGTATACGTGAATACCAGGCATTGTGCATGTGTGTATACTATCGACGAACTAGCCCCCAAGCTTGTCTAACATACTAAGGGCCTAGGGTTACAAATCATATATAGTCGGCTTATCACCAGTGGGGATAGAGTCCTCCGCGACTTTGGTAGCTTCTTGTTGTACGTCGAGTCCTCGACATGGGTCTTCATATAACACGTCTCGGTCCAACCTATATGTGGCGCAGGATGGAACCGACCCATGAGACTTCATGTTGACCCACCACAACTAGAAATGATGTGCCCACCACACCACACACGCAATCAGCCACTAAGAAAATAAGCATATACAATAGTACAACGGTATCTAGCTCATGATACGTCTCCATATTTTGTTGATGACACTGACGGACTTTGCATTTGATGCGTGCTCCGTATTTTGTTGACGACACTTATGGTCATTGTATTTGAAGCAAAAGCACGATATGGTCACTGGACTTCAGAATAAGCTCATCACAGTCACCACATACATTTTGTCGTACTAACCAACATGTGGTTGGATGGTTAGAGGACAGTGGTTTCTCGAGCCCATCAAGGTTAAAGTCCCGGTGCTCGCATTTATCTTGTGTTAATTTCAGTATTTTCTGGCGATGTACATTCAGCGGGAGGAGACGTTCCACTCGACTATGAGGCACCTATGGTGACTTCGTAAAATCTCAAGATCATATATGCTGGCCGACTCTCTCGAAGGTGCTCATAGGGGTAGGGTTCGCGTGTGTGCACTTATAGCGGTGAGTGCTTGCGCGTATATATGAGCCCTTGCGTCTGTACCGTGTTAAACAAATACATATCATGATTATACGATCACTGGCTCACCCGTACAACTTCGTATTTTGTTGATGACACAATCAATTAACCAGTCAAACGTTCCACGCGGCGCAACTAGTGTTGCACCATTGGGGCGCATAACCGTGGGGCCCACCTGTCAGCCCGTATATGAAAGAAAGAAATGGTAGTTTGAGTCTGTACTGTGTTAATAAAATAGGAGTACATTTTAGGGTGATCATACGGTCACTGGCTCACCATACAACTCCGTAATTTGTTGATAACATGATCAATTGATCAGTCAAACGGTCCACATTAAGCAGCACACATTACCATAGGGCCCACCCGTCAGCGCGTATATGAAGGACATAAATGGTAATAAATTAGTGGTCGGTGGGTATTCAAAGTCGTGAGACCTCTGGTTGGCAGTCACCGGCGGTTGGAGGCGTTCATTGGACGGTGGGGTGGGGATCCCTAGAGAAAAAGCTCGGTGGGGGGGGGGCTAGAGGGATGGCCGGTGCGGCGGCGGACCAACGGTGGGGAGTGGTTTCGGGGAGGGCGGGCCGGCCGCGGGTGGCTGGCGGCTCAGGAGGGTGGAGTTTGATGATAAACTGGAGGCCCTTGATTTCGTATCCAACGGCTGGAAAATCTAATGGCCAGAGATGAAAAAGTCAGTCGACTGACGTGTAGCCTCACCCTGCACGTACACATGCACGCACGCATGTAGGCATGCAACACTGACACGTACACACGCATGCATGCTCGCGTGCAACACTGACACGTACACATGCACTCATGAACACACGCACGTAAGCACCCATACATGCAACACTGAAATGTACTCTTGCACGCACGCAACACTCGCACACCTGCATGCATACAGCACACGACGCAAGACACACGCTCAACCTATACGTGCATGCACCCTTTGTTAAGGACATGGATTGTTACGGGTATTAATCAATCATATCTGTGATAAGAAGAACATTGATGTTTGTAGCGGTATTTATGAATCACAATGTATCGAACGGGCTATCAACATAGTAGGCTTATCTACATGAAAAAGATGATGTCACACTCAATGAACAATCATCAGTTTATGAAATGCCCGCTTCTGACCGCCCTGGCCCACCAAAGGTTCCTTTGTTGTGCGCTGCCTGTGTTGGGTCACTGACATGCAGGCCAGGCACCCAAAGAGCCCACACGTCAGTGGAAGAACGGCGCGGTGTCCTAGGTCAGAGTCGAGGGCGCCACTCGCGGCATGCCCGGCTGAACACGCCTCCGTGCCGAATTCAAACGCCTCCATGAAACCCGCCCGTGTGGAATCTGAGAAACCCACTATAGACACACATCCGTTCATGACTGGGCCGGCGTTAAATGCAACACCGGCCGAGCTCCTCCCGTCTGCCGTCTATTTAATCTCCTATTTAAACGAGGCCAAACACCGGCCAAGAATCGCACACCTCCACCGCTCCCCTATATCCTCCACCATTTTGTCCACTCTTACAATGGCTTACAAAGAGTAGTTATTCCGCATCCAAGCCGGCTGGGTAGCCCACCAGATACGAGCTATGCAGCTTGCTGATCCACCTCCCTCCCCTCGCCCGATGGAGCCAGTTGCTGCCCCAAGTCGGCGCACGGTTCAACAACTCGCCACTCTAGGACAGCTCGACGAGGAGCGGCGCACGAGCGTCGTTGCTGCCGTCCACGCTGCCGCCTTGTACCGAGTCTCCCATTTCTGTGGCTGAGACTCCCATGCCGGCGGCCGCGCCATGCAAGCAGCGACGGAAACCGGGTGCGTGGAGAGCGACAAGTCGGTGGCCAGCGCCTCCACGTCCGCCGCCATCATCGAGGAGTAAAACACGGGAGGCCGCCGCCACCTGGGTCCCATGAAGGCTACCGCGGAGGCGACGCCGACGTACACAGCAGGTGTCTTGCCGGATCCTTTTGTTGCGAGGACCTTCGTCGACCCCGCATGGGCTCCAAGGAAGAGGGGAATGTTAGGATGAACTCGAGCCGGTGCCGTCCACCATCATCTTCGGCACCAGCCTATGATATTAGTTGGGCAGTGGGGAAGCGAGCCGTCCTTTGCGCTGAAGCATATACCTCCTGGGCTCCTGGCAGTCCGGTGATCGTGCTGCCAGACATGAGGAACACAAATCGATCGGCGGGCGACCATTTAGGCCAGGTGTTATATAACTATGATGTCCAGAACTAGCACCTCATAGTTCATTTGAATGTAATGAAATATGTCATGTTTGTATGAAAATCCGGTATTTTATATGAATTATGTCGTTGTTTATATGAAATATCAGTTTGTCTACGTGTTTGCGTGAATTTCGTCCGGTTGGTTGAGTTGCTGTCATAATGTGTGCGGCTACGGTTGGATGGCGTAATTTGCGAGTCACCGGTCAGTCTGCGGGCGGCTCGGGCGGCATTGTGGGACAAAAAAACATAGCTCGTGCGAGCTCGTCTCCAACATGCGCGTTGGAGGATGCATGACAGCATGAGCACCTGAGCCATTCCTCGTTCATCGGTGGCAAAGGCACCGGTGGAGAAAAGGGTCACCAATATTTTGGCTACCCCGGGCAAGATCCAAACAGCCCCTCCCAACAGATTCAAATCCCTCGTTCTCCGTGGAATTTTGCCAGGTGTTGTTTTCATGGACTAGCAAGATGCCCGTGCATTGCACGGAACATCAAGATGCATTTTTTTACAAACTCCCGCATGCATGTAAGGGATAATTAATGTCTTCCTTTTCTAGTACGATGAGGCAAACACCATTAATATTGCATTTATTAGTGTTAGTGGCCTTGTATATCTGCAAATTGTAATTTTGATAGTGGCCCCTTGTATATAAAAATGGAGGGAGAAAGATGAGAGATAATGTGAGGAGGAGTGGGCGTGGTGGTGACTGGTGGTCGGACTGGGCGGAGGCATGGGGATGGATGGCGCATCATGTCTAGGTTTGTATCTCTCTCACACACACCCACGTACGTGGGGGACGTGCACGAAGAGAAGAGGTGCACGCACGGTGCACGTACTCCCATCTGTTTCCCAACCACACCCGTGTGGGTACACGATGGAGCTCATTTCTGTATGAAAAAGGCAGCCCACGTGGTAATTTGGCACGTGTACTGGTTGTCCACTTGGTGGAGGGAGGATCGTCTACCACGGGTGAACAAACAAATTGCGACTTGACACGTTATGTTAAATTAAAAAAAGAGGCAAACCATGTGGGGCCTACCTTAGAGGCAAGGCTCTATACACTGGAGTACTTTTGATGTGTCCCGTCAACTCGCAGAATGAGGAGAAGCTTGCTTAATAGGCCGTCTCCCCCGCCTAAAGGCGCCGTGGCTCGCAGGATGAGGTGAAGCTTGCTTACGAGTAGTAGTAGTAGTAGTACTACTACTACTACTACTACTACTACTACTACTACTATTGTACGCCTTTACGCCCGCTCCCTCGCCCACGCGCGCGGTGGCTCGCAGCACGAGGAGAAAATTTTACTACTCCCTCCGTTTACTCCTCGTCCCTACTACATACTTTGGTTAGTACTCCCTCCATTTACTTATACAAGGCCACTGTAAAAAAATACATTTTGCATCTATACAAAGCCACAAATAGTAATCGAGACAAAAGTTACTACTCCCTCCTTTCCAGTTTATGGCTCAATTTCAAAATATCTCCAACCAAGCTAGACGGTGAGTGGTCGAATTAATTTCGTAGTTTGCACAAGTAATTAGTATGCTCGTTTTTCTCAAGAAGTTATGTTTACCGAGGCATTAAATAGAACGAATGCATGAATGACCACTAAATTTCCATGAACTTGTACATGCATTGGTTAGTTTCCTCTTGACACTGCTTGCGTCGGGTGATCTAACGCACCTCGAAATCCATCCAACATGTAATGGTACTACTACTAGTATAGTAGGATTGAGACTTATCAAACAGAAAAACGAATGTTTTTTAGATGAGCCCTATAAACCCTAGTGGGTACGTACTCCGTAAAAACAGATTTTTCCAAAACTAAGTCGCTCCCTTTCATGAATTCTGTAGTATACTCCTCCATCGATGCTCCCTTTCATGAATTCTGTAGTATACTCCTCCATCGATGCTCCCTTTCATGAATTATGTACTTCCTGTCGCCGACATGTGGGACATATAGCAACCAGGTCGACATGTCAAGCACCAAATAACAGTGCAGAACAGCAGGGGGGACGCACCCCACTTGTACCGACCCAGTAGTAGTAATGAGCAATGAGACGTCAAATCACAATGCCACACCTTCCCAGATGGACAAAGCAACCATTATTTCACACTTCGGTTCACCATCATCTCAAACCACGTAGTATTGCTTCCGCCTTAAGAGGGACACGCGCATCGTCTTGGTACATCATGACACGTGGGACCGCATGACAGGCCATGCTCCCCTGCCGATCACTCGGTAAAATCACCTCATTTTTACTATATGGCATGCACGTCGTTTTAGGTTTACTACATGGCATGCACGTCGTTCTAGGTTGAGAATTTAACTGGCTATATATGTGATGAACAGTACTCTAGCCTTTTAAAAAATGTATACTTTTGTACATTAGTACTATCGATGGATTGCGCCATGGAGCAAAAATTGAAATTAAAAAAAGGTGGTACATATAGAGAGCGCTCGTCGTGAAATTATGCATATAGTACTATTAAAAAAGCTAGTACGTGCTTAATTGGGGTGCTAAATTCTATTAAAGAAATACTAGTAGTATGTACATACTAAAGAGTTAAAGTAACGAGAAGAAACATAACATAGTTCTGCTGGGGGCTCAGCACAACACACCCCTCAAATTAAACTAAGCACACCTGAAATTAAACTATGCAACTAATCCGGTAGACACTGCATTAGAAGTTTAGAACCACCATGAGCAACGACACTGCCACCTTACTCGGAGTCCTCGTCCACGTCCTCGACTTCGTTCTTGTCCCTCTCCCTCTTGGCCGATACTTCTTTGCTTGAACCGCACACTTGGCTGTTGCTCTTCATCCAACCCTTGTAGATATTGAAACAAAGGTAGCCATCCATTGTAGCGTAGTGGATGAGGTCTATATCTAGTACATTCCGCTGACATGCATGACGATGAAACGTGTAATGAGGTTTCTCCAGTTTACGGTACGAAGGATGAACCATGGCTCCTGCTAGGGTCAGCACTGAAGGTTGAGAGGAGGACACCAGGCTTTCCTTCTGGAGATTGAAGGGTTGGCCTACAACGAGACCTATCCGACGCAGGACATCCCTATCGTTCTTAAAGCCTACAGTAACAAATTTCACACTTTTGTCCTTGAGGAAGTTCTTAAAATCCTGGCACTCAACGTCGGCATGGCATATGTGGTAGACCAAGAAAACGTTATTTACGCAAACCTAGATCACGACGGGCTTCTTCCTCTCTTCGTCGTTTAGATCCTTCTCTTGTCCCAGGACTATGCTGTAGTCAACATCTAGCCCAGCGACCCACTCATCATCTGAGTTTTCAAACATGCGTCTAAAGCGAGAAAGGCATCCTTTCACCATCGCGGAAGAACGGGTGTAGATGACGTCGAACTCATCGCCGGTGATGGTTCTAACCTTGTACTCACCGCCGATCGTGGAGATTTGGGACGCCATAGATTTGGGAGGAGGG
Source organism: Triticum dicoccoides (assembly GCF_002162155.2). Taxonomy (NCBI): domain Eukaryota; kingdom Viridiplantae; phylum Streptophyta; class Magnoliopsida; order Poales; family Poaceae; genus Triticum; species Triticum dicoccoides. Next base: position 265,100,646 of record NC_041386.1, on the reverse strand, counting down.
TTAGGATTAGTGGAATTGCCATAATGTGAATGGACGGGACGACTAGGAGCGAACAGCCGTGGTATTGAAGGACGTGCGGGGACGAGTAGGAGCGAACTGCCAGCGTGCGAACGGCATGGTAGTGGCTTTCCATTCTCCCATGATACAGGCTTCCGAGAGCCCTTGGATCTGAGATCGAACGGTTGCATGGCGTGATTCTAGACCTATGGGTGAATATCCTATCCTGGAGGGTTATTCTACAAATTTTCAGCAACTTAGCATGCGACCATTTGATTTCAGATCCAAGGGCTGCCAGGAGCCCATATCATGGTCACGCCTACCACGACCGTCGCGTCGCTCACGCGGTCGCGCCCTTGGAGATTTAACACGGTGCGTTAGGCTATCTAATGTTGGCATGTCATACATAGTCATCACTTAGTCACTCATACTACAACAAGGTTGGCTATAAGTGTATTTTTTACTCCTCTCTATCTCTTTCTTTGTACTCCCTCCGTCCCATAATATAAGAACGTTTTTGACACTAGTGTAGTGCCAAAAATGTTCTTATATTATGGGACACAGGGAGTACTAGTATTTATTGCATTTGCCAAGGAGTGACCTCTTCCAATGAAATGGTGTTGCTAAGTTTGCTTCATTTAATTAGCTATAGACTCAAAATTGTCTTTTCACCTAGGTACACGTGCTTAGCACCATTTCTTCCTTAGGTCACCAAACTAGTCTCTCTCTTCTTGATTAACTTGCCACATCAGACTTTATGCCTATGTGGCAAGCTTAAGCACCTGTAGGAGCAAGTAAAAGTAAGTACAATAGTGTGCTTTACATGGCATTTTTGCATATGTGGCGGAAAGAGAGGCTAGGAGAAAGTGGAGAAGTGGGCTCTCATGCAAGAGCCAACCTCTACTACATGGTGGAGCATTGGAAGAGGCACCTGTATGGATGTGGTCAGGAATCGGGAGAATCACGCCGGTCATAGCGCCGCAGTTAAAATGTTAATGGCAAGTCAAATCATGGGGCCCCACCTGTCCAGCAGTAACTCGCTGTCAAATCACACAGCCCTACGTTTGCAGCAGCCTACTCCCTCGTCTTCTCGCGTCTCTATCGAACCGACTAGGCGGAACTCCCCGACTACCGCGCAGGAAAAGCCCTGCCCTCGACTTTTAAATACAACTACATCCGCTAAAGAATCCAATGATATACTTTTTGTGACATAGTAACTCATATTTAGTTAGTCAAATGGATGACCTAGAACTAAGGGAAGGCCCTACAAACCGAGACGCCTAAAAATAAAAAAACCAAGACGGAGAGGGTAGTTCAGCACGTATCTTTCTATATCAATATAGTCGGGATTCACCAAGGAGCAAAACCAAGTGGTAGGCTACTCCTGTCATGTTGGCATGTCAACTCAAGCAGGGTCAGTCCGCACACAAAATGGCGACAAACTTAAAAGGACCGCTTTGGCCGACATGTGGCTCATCCACCGTCTTGTTCCACGTGCGAAGCACCAAATTACAGTTTGGAGCAACGGTTGGAATTGGAGGCACCCCGGTCGTAGCGCCGCAGTAGTAGTAAATGAGCGATGAGGGGTCAAATCACAAAGCCCCACCTTTCCCGCATTAAGTTGGACGGATGAAGCAACCATCATTTCACTCTAGGGCGCAAGAGCATAAAGATAAGAGAAAACAATGGTGCGTGCGGCAGCTACCTAGGGCACCCTAGGGTAGGGGTCTCCACTATAGATCCTTTTTTTGAACGCGCCTCCACTACAAATCGTCTTCTCCCTCGTCCTCTTGAAGAAAACCGATGATGAGTGCAGTGGTAGGGTTTGTAGGAGTATTACGGCATGCGGGGCCACGTCATAGTAAACGGGTTCCAGTCGACGCCTTAAATATGTGTGGGTCGCTAGGTTTTACGGGAACGAGGCAGCATTTTGGGTTCGGGGAATAGTGGAGATATAGTATGCACAAAAAATTGTGGACGTAGGTTCGACCGAAAGGCAATGATGCATGGGCCCTGCATCTTGATGTACCCGGGGCCGCGTGAAATTGGCTACTCTTCTCAAAACTAGTAAGGTACAGATGTATTCAATGCATGACATTTCGAAACCAAATTATGAATAAATACACACTATAGTATATAAAGCTTTGAGTCATATATGCATGATGTAGATGTTCGTTTAGTTCTTATAGTTCATCTCATTGAAAATCAATTAGTTTTATAAAAATGTTAAGATACATGGGGTTGTGCATTGTAAATCATAAAGTAAAAAAACAAATAATGGCAATTCATTTATAAAAAAATAATCAATTATGATACAGAAGATTCTAGAACAAAGGAGAAGTGCTTGTGTTTTTAGGTTTGCGCATTATGCTTAAGTTCAACCATGGAGTCTTCTACATTGTACATGTGGCAGATCTGGAGGAATGTTGATGATATCCAATGGCCAGTAGTGCTCGGATTTGCCTATCTCTGCATTGTCGGGTTAGCTTCATCCAGCGAGCATCTTTCAAAGTTATTGGCACACTATATAGTTCTTGTGCCATAGTTGCATGTTTTGGGAAAAAGCTGCTAGTGGGTTGTACTATCTATTTAGGAATAGAAGATGTATACATGGAAGTTGTAGGGAAAGAGATGACATCGAGCATCTCAATTCCTATGAGTAGGGATTGGAAAAGAGATGTCATTTGGTTCACATCATAGGAACTTTTCTATTGAATCTAGAGATGACATGTATCTCAATTCCTATGAGGAGGGATTAGAAAAGAGATATAATTTGGTTCATATAATAGCGACTTTTCTATTGAATATACGCTAATGTTTATTTTCCTTTGAAATTAAGGGAGTATAGGAATCCATTCATATGAACCAAGTGGCTCTAAAGCTATAGAAATGATATCATGTTTATTTACTTTGAAATGTGGAGTATATGAATCTATTCCTATGAACCAATTGGCTCTAAAGGAAAAAATCCTATAAAAATCATATCATATAGAGTTCCTATGATATTCCTCGAGACTAAAGGATACTTGAAATTGCTGCGGGTGATATGATAGTCTTTCTTTGTAGACTCCTCACCATCTTTATAGTTACCTCTCAAAGATGAATGAAATGATATATACATGGTATTCTACATGTGCAAGTTGGTAGACAAAAACTCGTTAAAAGTTTGCGAGGTTTGAATTTTCAATAAAGCTATATGCACTGCATTTCAGAACGGAGGGAGGATACGACAGTTGCTAACACTCACGTGGAAGATTTGTGTGTAGGAGGAGTGGCTGTTCTGTTAAATGACATGGCAAAACTGACACTGTCAGATGCCGATCTAACGGTTCTTACGGTGTTGGTCAGGAAAAGGCTTGTGGCGAACGTTTGTCGGATAATGATTTACGGACACATGCATTGTATTCGTACGTGCCCCCCTCTCTCCCACGCACACACACCCTCACGAGTCACGAATCTCCCGAGTCCTCTCGCAGACTCGCACGTCGCACCCACCGTCTATCTGTAGGTAGATGTCACGCACATATGTGATCTTCACACCCTACCCTCAAAACTTCTATAAAACAAAAGACGGTGCACACATTTTATTTTAGCTCACACGTCACATACTTATACTATTACTCTTGCGGCGAACGTTCTTTGGGCATAGTATATTGTACTCTCATGAAGAGAAGCGGTGCACGCACGTACTAGTTCTCTCACACCCACTCGCGGTTAAACATAGGAGCGCATTTTTTTGAAGCTAGTACAACAAAATCACTCCACTATATATAAAAGTAGGAGCCTTAGCCCTTGCTTTACTAGGGTTCCTCTCGTTCACTCTTCATGCTCTCCAGATCTAAGCAACACATAGGTGGCCACACTCTCTCTCAGCTCATGGCTGGTCACAAATCCGGCCAGACAACCTCGACCGGGGCAGGGGTGTAGGTGCATCGTTCACGCTGTCGTCGACGGCGAGGGAGGAGACCAACGGCTGCCCGCGTGTCCCGATCGGCGGCCGTGTCGTTCTCTCTGAGAGAGCGCCGGCTCGGGAGGGCCTCTGACCCCTTCTTCCTCCCTGCGATATTGTGGCCAAGATGCGGCCTCCCGACGACGTCTTTGCCACATGCCGATGACCCTCAGGTATATATTCCTTCAAAACCTACCTTGCTCTACTGCCCTAGATCCCTTCGTGTGGATCCTTTTCTACTTCCGTCCGCTGTTCCAAAGCCACCTAGACTTCTACTATTATTAGAAGTAAAGCTAGTTGATACAGTCGACTCAAAGTGTTGGTTCAAACCGGGAAGAAAGTGGGAAAGCTGTAGCATGAATCTAGGACTTGGTTCTAAGAGGAAACGAGGGAAAGTAGTAATATATGACACTATTTAAATAACCGTATTTCGTATTTGCGCAAACAAGGATGTTTGTCTCCATATCATTTTGGGATGTCTATCTCCGTATCGTTTCTATCCGCGCAATCAAAAGCATACACCTCAGTTTTAGTACAACTACGCAAAATGAGATGGCTATCCCTCGTTGCCGTCGTCTAACCTCCCGTCCTCAAGGTATCCCTACATTGGTTGTAACTAAGGTAGAATGACCAACACAATCTAAAAGAAGCTGATTTGTACATTTTACTTCCTGATTGCAGTGCAGGGACGAGCGAAAACAACTGCATCTGAGTCCGGAATGCACTTTCTACCAGTTCATCTATGGACCGAGGACTAGCTGGCACGGCTGCATGGTGGTTTTTTGGACAGGTGCGCGGACAAGAGGCATTGTGGTCTGCTTATTTTTGCAAATAGCGGTGCTTAAATTTAGTGGAATGCACAAGCATTTCAGCTGGTCAGTACACTGCATGGTTCAGTTCAGCATTCCAGGTGAGACCACAATTATAATTGGTTATTCTGGAATGAGAGAACCTAACCCTGGATGGTGGCAACAAGAAAAAACCAGAGTGAACTCCAGGAAATTTAAGCCTGCTGGGAGGCCCTTTGCTCAGAGAAGCATTGCTTGTTTTTTCCTAATTTGTAAACATTCTCACAACTTTGTCTTTTGCTATGAACTAGTATATGTTTGTTATGTTCAATGAATCATTCAGATGTATAAAATTGCTTAACTTATGCTTTTCAAGTTTTTTATGAAGACGAGTTTAATGTGAGTGTTCCACATGAGCGCTGGACTAGTGTGTGAGCATTTGGAATTTATTACATTGTGGCCTCAATTAAGTGCATGAACCACTGTAACAAGATACACAGATGCTTATATGTCAGACAGCAGATTGTTGATTGTTAGCTGGTCGATAGCCTAGTGTTGAAGCGAGCTGAGCCAATGTGCCGTGTTTCGTGCAACTGCTTACAAGTGGGGTAGCACCAATAGTGTTTACAAGTACTTATGTATACGTCGGTGCACAGTTCTCGAACGAGTGCTCTATTTCATCAAAACACACACTGCTCGTATGATAAACCGTAACAACTTATGTCTTACCATGCCATATTCATGGAAAAACTAGTGAGGACGCATCTGTTTCGGCAACAATTACGATGGTTATCACATGATTCACGGGCACACAAAAGTAGTAGCAGTTCCCATAGACGAATTCAAACAGAGTACTAGCCCCAGAGGGATCGGCACGGTTCGGATAATTATACACAATCCAAACTACTATTAAACACTAGCTGGGGCAACTATTTCATGCCTCGATCTGATTTGGGCTGGACACAAGGTGGACCTTGCCATGAACATCATCGAGGACGTCCTGCAGCTCAATCCTGTGAACCTTCATGAAGATAACCTTGTGGCCTTGCCACTGATAAACTTGTTTGTGGAGGCATGCCACGTCATCTTCCTGCGTAAGCTTGACAAGAATAGTATGCCTCACAAACGAAGGAGTAGCTTTTAACTTCTTGTGCTTTAGTACACCCTGGACAACACGCCTGACAACAGTGAGGCTGGAATACAACTCTTCATTGGTATAACCGCAAATGGCTTCCAGGATCCAACAGCCTAAGAACTCTGTTTTCCCAGTGTGTATATTCAGGTCGTCCGCCTCATAGAGAGTGACATGTACAACCACACAATCCTTGTCCGCATCAGGGCTCTAATTGAAACAGAAACAAATTCTGAATTACTTTTCAGTATAAGAAACACAAGTTATTTAAACCACTATGTATAGCATGGCATCGAGGCTAATAAAATTTTGCATTATTAATCACCACATACTTCCTTTTCTAGAAAAATCACCACATACTTAGATGAAAAACCACAATCGAGATCGCCAAAGAAGGAAATCATCTTGGGCAGCTCAGCGGGGGTGGGGCACATCCTCGAAGGGGGAAAACTGCTCCTATAGTGCCACGGGGGCTGTAACCTCAAACGGGGCGTTGACCATCTAAGTAGTGGCCGTGAGCATATCTGGGGTCGGCTCGGTGGTTGCCTCCATCTTCTTGGAGCTCTTTGTCTTGTGGGGATCAGCCTCCCGCTCTGCTCCAATATCAGCAGATTTTTGCCTGGTTCTCCTTGGTCCGTCATGAAACTAACGAATACTAGGAGACCACTGAAAGGAAAACACAATGCAATGACAATGAAACAAAAAAGAGAGTGAGGATCAGTTACTGCTTTGCAAAAGTTCTTTTTTTTCTATGAACAAAAATATACCAACATCACTGTCGGATTTCGGGCTCCGCAAAGCCCTTAAGATTCGAACACAGGGGCGTGACGAAGATCTCTCCCACTACACATCCACCTAGTGCCTTGCTCTTCTCCTGGAGGTGGGAATGGAATGCAAGCAAGCAAACAAGTAGAGCACACAAGAGTTTACCCAGGTTCAGGCCACCTTGCGGTGTAAAACCCTACATCCTGCTTTAGTGGATTGGCCTCGCGAGGGCTCGAGTATGAACAAATACAGTGGTTTCCTGAGCTTAGGAGGCAAGCTCAAGAGGGGTGAGGAAGCAGATGTTCTTGCTCCTTTGCTATGCTAAGTCCCAATGGGTTGGTCCCCCTTCTCTATGCTAGGAGCCGTAGCTACTTATATAGAAGGCCGGGGTCCTCTTCCCCTGAAATGTTTAGGCGGGAAGGGAATCCCACAATGACCATTTGAGCAGGAACACAAGGACGCTCCTATCCTGACAAAAGGTAGTCTTCGCCTGCAAAGAGGGCAGGCGGTGACGCGATGGTGGGCTCGGTGATGACATCCTTCCTGTCGTCCTTGCGGTCTTCGGTCTTGTTGCACCAAAGGGGAAACCTTTGCCTGGACCCTCGGGAACCTGCGCCTGTGCGGTCTCCTTTGCACCAATATGGAAATTGCGCCCACTGGCACACGTTGGCGCCCGCTAGCACAGTTCGTCATGGCTTGCATCACTGCCTCCTCCCGAGCAGCCCTTGCCTTGAGATCTCCGCCCTCCTGAAGCAGCCTAGCCGAGGCCACTCTTGGGAGAGGTCTCGGTTGCCCCTCCGGAGCAGCCTAGGTGAGGCCACTCCCTAAGGAGGTCTTGGTCATTCTTCTCGTGATGGCTGGCCCCCTCGCGAGGGTCTTGAGCAGCTGGTTGATCGGCTGGGCCCTACCAGGCCGTACTAGGAATGCGACATGGGCCGCAGACAGGCAAGTCTGGGTACCCTGGTTCCCAATACGCCAACAGTAGCCCCCGGGCTCAAGGCGCGCGCGGAGTTGGCTTCTGGGTGAAGCCTAGTCGAGGATGGAGCGCCACGGGCCCCAAGGACTGCAGGCCAGACTGGCGCGTGACGGTTTGATGGGACATGGCGACTCCACTCCCCATGCAGCCTTGGTAACTCTGTGACTAGACAACTCCCTGGCGCGGGCGACACGGCCATCATGGCCATGACCAATCGATGGTTGGCCTTCATCACCCTATAAATGAGGCCCGGGGGGAGCCCCTGGGCCATTTTCAAGCTAGCACCACCATCTTCTCTCCTTCCTTTGTTCCCTTTCGCCCCCAAGATCTTCATGGTGTGAAGGAGCTGGTCTCGCTGCCGCCGAAGAGGGGCCGCAGGCGCCCCCACAAGCATGCCGCCACAGCCGTGACGGTTCCTCAGGGAAGCGCGCGCCGCTTCTCGGGCTCCTACGGGGTCGCCGGCGAGAGGCGTGGAGTCTCTCCTCTCGATGGGAGAGGCCATGGCCGCGGTGGTCGAGGTGGCGCAGGGGGGCGACCAGCAACTATCTGTACCCCGCACCAGCAACTCCACTCCTCCGACACGGCCTTCGAATTCGTGATGTGGCTGGAGAAGCCCGACAGCATGTGGCTCCGGCTTCCCTGCTGGTTCCGCACCGAACCGCCGGAAGAAGGGCCCGACGGCGTTTGGCTGCAGGCCGACGGGTGCTGTAGCGGAGCCTTCATGGTGGGGGTCGAGGTCCTCGCTTCAGGCGACGTGTTCCTTGGTTGTTGCTGGCAATCCTTCGCCCGTGCGCGCCGGCTGCGGGGAAAGTGCACCCTCCACTTCAAGTATGATGGGGTGTCGTCGGTGCTCGTCAAGGCCTTCTCGGAGGGAGGAAGGCGCCTTGGGTGTTGCCCAGAGGAGGACGACGACAAGGAGGGTGGCGACGGCGTCTTGAGGAGCAGGTCTCCCTCTGAAGACGAGCTCGGCCTCGGCAGGCTCCGCGGGTCCCCCCTCTGTGGCAGCAGTAGCTCCTCCAGCAGCGGCGGCTATCCTGGGCGGCCGCTCCGCCATGCCCGGCTCGCCCAGGAGGAGGGGCCCTCGCGCCACCGCTCTTCGGTGAAGCGCGGGGAGTAGGGCTCCGTCTTGGTTGACGTGCTGACTATGCCGATCCTCGAGCTCCGAACCCGCCTGTCCCTTGTTTTTTATTTTCTTCATTTCCTTCTTGTATTTTGTTTAAGCTACCTCGGGTGGGCGTGTAATGAATAATGGCATGTATGCATGAAATGGAAGTCTGTTGTTTATTTTTGTTCTGGATGAAATTACTTAGCTTGTGCACTGCGCTCGTCATGAGACGAAGTCCTGAGGAGGGTGGCCTCCTGATGTCACGAGCCCCCAGGCGAGTCATGAGGACCGCCGGACTCGGAGCCCCCGAGCATAGATGAGCCCTAGTGAGTTGAGGAGGGCTTGCGCCCTTGAGCTCACTTGAGAGCGCGGAGCGAGTACTGATATGCCAAGGCCTGAGCAGGCTTGGCGAAGTAAGTCATGAGGGCTGAAGAGCATGACGCCAGAGCCTGGGCAGGCTTGGCAAGGAGAGGTCGTGAGGTCACAGTAGCCGAGAGCTGAGACCGGCCGTATCCCAGCCCCCACGCGCGAGGCGCGCGAGGGAGGATAAGCGGAGCAGCCCGGCCCAAAGAATTGAACTTGAGAACATTGCGAGAAAAACGAGCGAAACCAAAGCAAACTGCAATAAACTCGAAAAACTTCATAGCATGGGGTAGAGGAAGGGCTGACAGCCTAGAAAGTAGAAAAGGCTGACAGCCAAACACCAAGGCGAAAAAAGGAAAAAGGTCGCGTCCGACCCCTAGCTACATCTTCTTCCCAGCACGGAGCTAAGGACTGCCACTGGGACGTGGGTGGGAGCCCGATCTGAGGGTCCGTAGGCAACGCACAGGAGACTTTGAGGCGCGTACAGCCCCAACTCATTATTATGTGAGAGTGTCACGAGCGGAGACCTTCACGGGCACAAAGCCTTGATTGTCTTCATGGGCACGGAGCCTTGATTATGGATAGAACCGCCTGAGGTGCTGAATGTTCAAGGAATTTTGGATGAGTATCCCATCCTGCGTCTCCAGGCGCACAGCGCCAGGCCTAGAGACACGGGCGATTCTGAACGGGCCCTCCCACATAGGTGAGAGCTTGTGTATCCCTTCCATGGAGAGGACCCGCCTCAGGACCATGTCACCAACTTCCAATGTTCTCGAGCGGACGTTGTGGCAATGATACCGCTGCAGCGCCTGCTGATATCGCGCTGCCCTGAGCGCAACTCGGCGGCGGCCCTCCTCGCCGAGCACGAGGTCCATCCGCTAGGCGGCGTCCTGGCGTTCCTCATGGAAAGCCAAGACCCATGGGGAGCGACGCTTGACCTCGTGAGGGAGGACCGCCTCCGCACCATAAACGAGAAAGAACGGGGTTTCTCCCGTAGGTTTGGTTGCGGTGGTGCGGATTGACCACATCACGGACTGGAGCTCGTTGATCCAGCCCCTGCCGCAGGCCTCGAGCTTTTTCTTGAAGTTGCGCTTCTTGAGGCCGCGCAGGACCTCTGCGTTGGCGCGTTCGGCCTGCCCATTGCTCCTCAGGTGGGCCACTGAGGCATAGCAGATCTGCATTCCAAGGATAGCACAATATGATCTGAAGAGATTGCTCGTGAACTGCGAACCATTATCCGTGATGATGCGGTTGGGGACGCCGAAGTGGGTCACGAGGCCCTTGATGACCTTGACTGCCGATCTTGCAGGAATCGTGCGCACCGGCTCCACCTCGGCCCACTTGGTGAACTTGTCGATGGTGACATAGAGGAAGCGGTAGCCCCCCGCCACTCGGGGGAACGGTCCCAGGATGTCCAGCCCCCAGAACGCGAAGGGCCAGGAGAGTGGGATGGTCCGAATATCTTGCGCTGGCTGATGGATTTGCTTGGCATGGAACTGGCATGCCTCGCAGGCTCGCACGAGCTCCGTGGCATCGTCCAATGCTGTGGGCTAGTAGAAGCCGCTGCGAAAGACCTTGCCCATGAGGGTGCGGGACGACGAATGATGGCCACAATCCCCTCCATGGATGTCGGCCAGCAGCTCTTGTCCTTGCCTCCTCGAGATGCATTTTAGCGAGACGCCATTAGGGTGCCTGCTGTAGAGCTCACCGCCTTGGATGCAGTAGGCCGAGGCCTACCGAGCCACGCGTTCCGCGCCTTCCTCCTTCTCTGGCAAGGTTGTGGGGACCCCGACTCATAAGTCGAGATCACCGAATGCACGTGTACAGTGATCCCAGAGATCAATGCTCATTGAACACACAGGAGCTGAATAACAAGAGTCTTACATCCATACATACCATTTTACACAAGTAGGAGCATTATGATCAAGTCTTGAGTGTATCATCGCAGCGGAAATCTTCAATAACAACTTGGACCCATGCCAACTGCCTTAACCCTACAGGCATTCTGACTGGGAAACGTCCTAGTTCGCATGTTCGTATCCAAAGAACTCTTCTTCGAACTCCTGTGCTTCCATGCCTGGCCAATTAAATAACCAGTGGCAAGCCAATGAGTACTTTGAATGTACACGCAAGCAACCCATGTTTTGGCTCAAGATACAACAATGCATGATATAAGTATATTTTTGCAGAAAGCTAGTTTTGAGTGCAATGACATGTTCAACAACTTGTATGACATGCATCAGGAGAATTCAAGTAACCATGAGGACATGTTACAGATATCAACATAAATAGAGTGGGCATCAACCCAACTCAATCATGTCAAGTCCTTTGACTTGACCCAAGTAGTTCTTCCCACTTATCCAAACACATACACTGGTTTGTAAACATGTGGACGTAGCCCAAGAGTGGTTACCCAACTGTCCTTGACCCTGGACACGGCTATTCGAATAGTTTTACACTCTGCAGAGGTTGCACACTTTACCCACAAGATCCGGGGAACTTCCGTGTCATCCACGACCCGCGGTACCTCAAGTACCTGGGGTAAGCACCCGATCACTATCTTTCCCTAGACGACACTAACATGGAGTCCACTCGATTGGTAGTAACTCCAGTGCCCAACATTTCACAACTTAAAATTGTGGAGCCTCGCTCCCATATTCATCACATAGCACTGGCACGGGGTACCAACGGTGTGTCCGGTGCCCCATAAAAATGTTCTTGGCCGCCCTACCTGGCACGACCCCATACCGAGAGAGAGCACCAACTCTCCCTCGTCACTAGTAATGCGGGCTCCAAGCTAGTATCGGCCTAGGTAATCAATAATGCCCTTTCCCATATAAGGGTAGAGTGGTTGCGCATGTAAGGTTGGAATAACGGTCGCAACATAAACCAATCCGTTTTGAAAACAACACACACTTGCCTCGGTACACCACTTCGTCATCAAGTGGCTACCCAACTCATCATCTCCCCCGGGCATAATTTTCACCCGATGGGGTTTTCGAAAAGTCTTTTGAAAATACTATGTCTCCATCACCATGCATATTCCCGTCCCTTTTTTGCATAGCAACTACTTTAGCATCGTATCTACTCCCACCGGCATAACTCTCATAAGGAGGTAGGGTCATGCACAATGCAAGTATCAACGAGGAAGTAATGGAGGCAAACCATCAAAGTGGTTCCACCTCATCATGATTCCGTTGCAACAACAATATGATGCTATATGTCATGCATAAAAAGGGTTTCATAGACATGGTCAAAGGGTTGCTTGCCTGTTTTAAAAAATTCTTTGAGGTCTTCAAATATCTCTGGTCCAACTCCGAGCATTTCGTCTACTTCGTCAACTATCATCGAAAGCAACCATAATAAGCAACACAACAAGGCAGAAAATAAAAGTGCTCTAAAAATATTGATTTGACTTTTCTAGGACATCTTTGGTTATATGAAAATTAACCAGAGTGGTTTCATTGGAATTTGGTCAGTGTATATTTCTAAACATTTTGATACGATGGAATCAAGGGGTTTATGGATTTGCAAGAAGTGTGAAGAAACATATTTTTGAAAAATGAGCAAAGGCACCCATTTAACAAACCATGATTTTAGAAGCATCTAGGAGTTGGTTTCACTGGATTTGGAGTTCAAATGATTTTCCTATGAATCTACAAAGTTGAAAAATATGAAGAAATGGCTCATTATTTTGTGTGGTACAGAAAGTATTGAGAAAAATGTTCACAAACTAAGTTATGAACTTAGAAGCATCTAGGAATTTGAATCATGGCATTTGGATCAATTTTGAGCTCTCTGTGATTTTCTAAAGTTTATCACAGAAATGGAAAAAGGGGATGTCATAAATATTTGTGAAGGAAATGTTTCTTGGAAAAATGTGCAAACAACACCATGTGATAGATCATGAATTTATGAGCTACTAGAAATTTGAATCATCAAATTTGGAGTTAATTTGAACTATTTATGGATTTCACAAATTTTACAGAAAAGAAAAGGGAAAAGGTTTTTACCCAAACGGGCTGGATTTGGGCAGCAACACCGTGCACTGGGCGAGGCTAAATGGTAGGGCGCCACTGGGCCAGCCCAGCAACTCAGCCACGCGGGCGATAGGGCAACGTCGAAGGCGCCCACGCGGAGTGCACCTTCGCTGCGGGGACGTGGGAGACGTCGAACCCGCCTCCACTAGCCAGCGTGGCCCGGTGGTTGGGCCACTGACGAGCGGGCCCCGCCTGCAGGTTCGTCCTCAACCTCCCGCGCGGGCGCGAAGGGCGACAGAGGAGGCGTTCGACGCCGGCCGCCGGTGCTACAGGGCGTCTCCGGTGATGATCCGTCCACCGACGTGCTCAGCAGAGAGAGACGAACCAGGGAGACCCCACCACGGGTGCCTGCATCACCAGATGGGAGCAGGGCTTCGCCCGCGGCGGACGGTGGCATCCGGCGAGAGTGGCCATGGCCTAGCGGCTCGCCGAAGGATAAAGAAGGGTGCGGTCGAGCTCCTCAGGTTCTGGGGGGGGTCCTGTGATGCGGTTATAGGGAGAGGAGGGAGTCGGGACGGCGCGAATTTTGGCGATGGACGGCGGCTCGGCTTTGTCCTTGGAGGTGGATGGGGGGCACGGGAGGAAGAATGGTGCGGTTCGGGGGATCCAGAGGGCAGTTGGAGACGAGATAGTGCTCGGGGTGGCCTTTAAACAGGCGGGCGACGGTCCACCGAGCACTCATGCGCCGGCGAGCTTGTTGCTTTCGCCATAGGTCACGGGAGCTCGTCACGGTGTGTCTGGGGTGTTCCTGGATTCGGTCCAGAGCTAGGGAGAGAAGATAGAGAGAGAAGGGGGCCAGGGGCACCGCGCGTGTGAGCTTGCTCACTGGTGCACTCGGGCGACCGGCGCGCGTGCGAGCAGGGGCAGGAGGAGGGAGAAGGAGGAGGGGGCCGACCAACTGTCGTGCTGTGGATGCCGAGGCGCATCGTCGAGCGTGCTGGGGAGGCCCAAGTTGGCCGGAGGTGGTTGGAAGGGGGCGGCTACAGTGCTAGAGCACACTGTAGCGCGCTCCAGAGCGTGCAAATGGCATGCCATGGCGTTTTATATGCCTTGTGGGCGCGGCCACTAATGTCTGGTAGCTCTAGGAGGGAGTAAAGAAGAGGGGAGGGACATTGGATGCCCTGGTGGCCACTGGAGTGAGGTGAGAAAGGGAGAGAAATGGGCTTGTCCAGAGAGGAAAAATGGGTCTCTGCCCCCCTTAATCATTGCTCCTCGGGCAGCTAAGCATGCAGGAGGTAGAGGAGGAGCAGATGAGGCTGTGGGAAAAAGTTGAGCTCATGGAGATTAGTGGAACGTGTACAAAACATGCATTTTAAATTTCCGCCAGAAGGTGTTTGATGTAGGTTTGGGCAAGAAAATGGACTTCCCTTGTCATGAGGCTTGACAGGGTCAAATGGCCTGAGAAAACAAGAGGTTCCACCAAGATTGAGTTCATTTGGGAAAAGTTGTCAATGCAACTTTTGTAAACCCTAGAAATCAGCAAAAATGGACTTTCCAAGATTTAGTCACGCAAATCTATTCTCCTTGATGCAACACTTAGTGTAGTGTCATCATTTGAGGTTATGAACATGTCCACGAAAGTTGAGATCAAAAGGAGAAAGTTGCCAATGTAGAGTTGTTCAAATTTGGTTCTGGACAGGAAGGTTTTTGGGGCACATTGAGCAAGATAACATTCTCTCCAACTTGTGCCATTTGGCCTAGATAAATAGTTAGACCATTTGAGCATGTTCACAAGGTTTGAGAACATTTGGACATATTTCGCAATGTAAAGTTGCTCAAACCTCAAAATGTACAGAAATGGTTTTGAGGAGATTTCATGGGGTTATACTATTCTCCATGACATGATACTTGGCAAGATCATCAAACATGTCATATGTGAAATTCTAGAATTTTCTTGCAATTTTTGGGGAATATTTCCTTTGTAAATATTTCAAAAGCTTGAAATATCCAGAAAGGGTTTTTGAGGGATTTGACCCATATTTTGAACATGACCATGTGTTGAAACTCTTATATATGGATAATATATGTCCACTGAGTTTCCCTAGGTTTTTCCCAAATATTTTTAAAGCATTAAAATAATTTTAACGTATTAAATACCATTTCTGGCCTTAAGAAAAAGCCTTTAAATAAAATAGGAAAATAACTTTTAAAATTGTATTTTTGTGGTTTATGGGAGCCCTATACCTAATAGGTTTCAAATATACTTTTTGAAATATTTTTCACACCCTTAATTAAGTACTTGTAGTTCAAGTCTCAATTTAGGGGGTTTTGGAAAACCTAATTTATAAAATTCTTTTTGGCCAAAATATTTTTGCAAGAAATTGTTTTTATGTCCTACACACATGGCATGATCATTGGGCAAGGTTTTGGATCAAGGAGAAGGAGTATAAGAGTTGGAGGATTTATTTGATTTTTAGAGCACTTGCAAACAACAAACAAAATCCAATCAAGGCAAGGTCCAAAACACTAAAAAGTTTTTGTGAAACCACATTTTATCATGATTGTTAGCATAAGTGTAGTGGCATGAAAAACAGGGTCTGAGAAAGGTGCCGTGCAGTAGGTATGCCTTGAGTTCCTCAGTCCAGCAATCTTCCTCAGGTTCGGCGGTGAGAAGCAGGCGGGCTCCGGAGGGCGGTCCACAGGGTGGTGTGCCGACCTTGGGAGCCGCTGGCAGCCCCTCATGCGTGGATGCCAGCTCTGGGGTAGGTGGTGCTGCCGATGGCCTGAGCAATCGCTCCTTGAAGACACCTGGTTCCTGCGGCTCTCATCGGGAGGCCCGCTTAGCAATGTCGTCTGCTTCCTTATTCGTGCCCCTCGGCACGTGATGCCGCTCCAGTCCTAGGAACCGCTTCTCCATCTTGCGCACCTCCTCCAGATACACTTCCATCTGTTCGTCCTTGGGCTTGTACTCTTTGTTAGAGAAGTTGACGAGGAGCTATGAGTCGCCTTTGATGGTGAGACGCTTCACCCCTAGTGCGGCCGCGGCCTTGAGCCCGGCGATAAGGCCCACGTACTCTACGATGTTGTTGGAGACCTTTTCACCACGCTGTATGCAAAGTTGCACACCGTAGCGGAGCTTGTCCTGAGTGGGTGATACCAGCACGGCGCCAGCCCCCGCGCCGAGGCGCGAGAAGGCACCATCAAAATATACCACCCATCCGTCCGGAGTTTCATCACCCGGGGCCAGCGAGCAGTCCTCGCCAGCCCCCTGGTCCGGAGCGTCGGTCCACTCTGCCATGAAATGAGCCAGCGCTGCCCCCTTGATGACCCGCGTGGTGCTGAACTCCAGCTGGAACGCCTGCAGCTCGATGTTCCACTCAGCAACCCTGCCGACGACGTTCGGGCCCCGGAGTACCTTCTCCAGGGGGTAGGCTGAGATGACCTTGATGGGATGGCCTTGAAAATAGTGGCACAGCTTCCTGGAAGCAACAAGGAGCGCCAGTAGCAGCTTCTGGGGCATGGGGTAGCGTGAACGAGTGTCGCGGAGCACGGTGCTGACGAAGTACACGGGATGCTCCACAAGGGTTGGTGATGCGGGATCCTCATGCGCTTTTGATGACTCAGGAGCTTTACATAGGCCGGCAGGGTCGCCAGACGTTGCGGCCGTGTCGGCTCTGGAGGTTGTGTCATGAGTCAGCGGAGTTTCAGAGGGCCTCGGGTCGTTCCGTGAGCTCTGGCCCCTGACCCTTTCCTCTCATGCCACTACCAGCGCCGCGCTGGCGGAGTGAGGCGTAGCGGCGAGATAAAGGATCAAGGGCTCCTAAGGCCTTGGCGCCACCATAACCGGCGGGCTGGTGAGGTACTTCTTGAGTTCTTGGAAGGCAGCGTCGGCCTCCGGAGTCCACTCAAAAGGCCCCTTCCTCTTCATGAGCTTGAAGAAGGGGAGGGTGCGCTCGCCGAGCTTCGAGATGAAATGCCCCGAGGACGTCATGCATCACGCAAGTTTCTGCATTTGCTTCAGGGTCGTGGGCGGCTTCATTCTCTCGATGGCTTTGACCTTCTCCGGGTTGGCTTCAATGCCCCGGTGCGAGACTAGGAATCCCAGCAGCTTGCCCGAGGGGACCCCAAAGACACATTTTTCCGGGTTGAGGCATAAGTTCACCGTGCATAGGTTGGCGAACGTTTCCTCCAAGTCCCCGATAAGGGTCTTGGCCTCCTTGGACTTGACCACGATGTCGTCGACGTAGGCCTCTGCGTTCCTCCCGAGCTGAGAGCCGAGGGTGATGTACATCAGCCGCTGGAAGGTGGCGCCTGAGTTCCTCAGCCCGAAAGGCATGCAGATGTAGCAATAGGTCCCGCATGGGGTTAGGAACGACGTCTTCTCTATGTCTTGTACTGCCATTTTGATCTTGTGGTAGCCCGAGAAGGCGTCGAGGAAGCAAAGCAGGTCGCACTCGGCCGTTGAGTCCACGATCTGGTCGATGCGAGGGAGAGGGAACGGGTCCTGAGGGCAGAACTTGTTGAGGCTCGTGAAGTCGCCGCACATGCGCTCTTTGCCTCCTTTCTTCGGGACGATGGCGGGGTTAGCCAACCATTCTGGGTGGCGCACCTCCTGGATAACGCCTGCTTCTTCCAGCTTCCAGACCTCCTGGACGATGAAGGCCTGCTTTTCCGGAGCCTGCCGCCGCGCCTTTTGCTTGATAGGTCGTGCGTTCAGTCACACCGTGAGGTGGTGTTCGATGACGTGCCTAGGCACCCCGACCAGGTCGGTCGTTGTCCGTGCGAACACGTCTTTGTTCGCCCTGAGGAAGGCCACCAACGCCTCCTCTTGCTCTGGAAGCAGGCTCGCACCGATGGTGTAAGTGAAGCTCGCGTCTCCCTCATCGACGGGTACCTGCTTGGTCTCAGCGCGATCCTGAGAGAAGAGCTGTTTCTTTTTGGCTGGAGCGGCTTCGGCGGCCTTCGGAGCCCCCTCCGCGCTTGGACGAGCCGCGGCAGCGGCTCGGTAAGCGTGCTCGAGGACCTGAAGAGCGGCCTTGGTGTCTCCTTTGATGGTGATGGTGCCACTACTCTCGGGCATCTTGACGTTGTTGTAGCCCAGGTGAGTCGCCGCCATGAACTTGGCCAGGGCCGGGAGACCGAGGATGGCGTTGTAGGGCAGGTGGATAGGCGCGACGTCGAGGTCGATGAGCTCGGTCCGGTAATTGGCGTGTGTCCCAAAGGTGACGGGGAGGCGGACCTGCCCGAGCGGGACGGCCGAGCCCGCGACCCCCGAGAAGGGTTTGGTAGGGAGGAGCCTCTCGTAGGCCACCGGCAGACGACCAAAGGCCTCCGCAGAGAGGCTGCTGAGCCCGGTGCCGCTGTCGACAAGGGTCCTTGTGACGGCGACCCCGCAGATGGTGGGGGTACATACCATGGGGAGGATGCATGTGCCGGTTGTAGCTCTGGTGCGGTCGTCGGGGCCGAAGACGATGGTGTGCCCCTACGCGCCTAGCCCCCGAGGGGCCTCCTGCGGCCGAGCGGCAACCCCCAGCCGTCGAAGGTGTGATTTAGCGTGACGGGCCGACGCCGGCTCCTGGAATCCTCCGATGATGCAGGCGACCCCATGGCACGGTGACGCCCCGCCGGTAGTGTCCAGCAGCTCGCCGGGGCGAGCCACCCAAGCGTCAAGTCCCGCCGCAGGCGGCCGGTATCGGAGCATCTCCTGGGCCGTTAGAACCGCCACCGGCGAGGCCAGGGGAAGTGGGAGTGGCGTAGCGGGGCCCTCCCTAGTGGCCGGGCCGGTGATGGGGTCGTCGACGTGGGGGACGAAGCGCCCGTGAGCGGCGCGGTCCGCCGATGCCGCCCGGGCAACGGGAACGGCCCCAGCCTCCATGCGGATGCAATAGTCAGGTGTCGCCATGGCGACGTAGGGCAGAAGAGGGGAGGCGAGATTTCGACAGGCCCCCTACCTGGTGCGCCAAAAGTAGGATTTCGGGCTCCGCAAAACCCTCAAGATTCGAACATAGGGGCGTGCCGAAGATCTCTCCCACTACACGTCTACCTAGCGCCTCGCTCTTCTCCTAGTGGTGGGAATGGAATGCAAGCAAGCAAACAAGTAGAGCACACAAGAGTTTACCCAGGTTCAGGCCACCTTGCGGTGTAAAACCCTACATCCTGCTTTAGTGCATTGGCCTCGCGAGGGCTCGAGTATGAACAAATACAGTGGTTTCCTGAGCTCAGGAGGCAAGCTCAAGAGGGGTGAGGATGCGGATGTTCTTTCTCCTTTGCTATGCTAAGTCCCAATGGGTTGGTCCCCCCTTCTCTATGCTAGGAGCCCTAGCTACTTATATAGACGGCTGGGGTCCTCTTCCCCCGAACTGTTTAGGCGGGAAGGGAATCCCACAACGGCCATTCGAGCGGCAACACAAGGACGCTCCTATCCTGACAAAAGGTGGTCTTTGCCTGCAAAGAGGGCAGGCGGTGACGCGGTGGTGGGCTCGGCGATGACATCCTTCCTGCCATCCTAGCGGTCTTCAGTCTTGTTGCATCAAAGGAGAAACCTTTGCCTGGCCCCTCGAGAACCTGCGCCTGTGCGGTCTCCTTTGCACCGTTATGGAAACTGCGCCCGCTGGCACACACTGGCGCCCGCTGGCATGGTTCGTCATGGCTTGCGTCACTGCCTCCTCCCGAGGCAGCCCTTGCCTTGAGATCTCCGCCCTCCCAAAGCAGCCTAGCCGAGGCCACTCTTGGGAGAGGTCTTGGTTGCCCCTCCGGAGCAGCCTAGGTGAGGCCCCTCCGTGAGGAGGTCTTGGTCGTTCTCCTTGCGATGGCTAGCCCCCTCGCGAGGGTCTTAAGCAGCTGGTCAATCGGCTGGGCCCTACCGGGCCGTACCAGGAACGCGACGTGGGCCGCAGACAGGCAAGTCTGGGTACCCTGGTTCCCATTATGCTGACAATCACGAATCCGCTCACCTTTCCTTCGTTCGGAGAGAAGAACAGTGGCAGATGCGAGTGTTGCCTTTCTTGAAGACGGTGAGGGAGAAGGGGATTCAGCGAAGAGTGAAATGATCGTTGCTTCGTCCGTCAAACATAGACTGCGGGGAGGTGGGGTTTTGTGATACGGCGGCTCGTTACTGCCGCGCTACGACCAGGGTGACTCTCCGCCTGCATACCGGCTTTTAATTTGGTGGATGGCATTTGGGCCCGCGCGCTGCATGGCCTGCATGTCGGTGAACAAAAGTATAATGACATTCAGTAGAGGGAGACGTTTCAATGACCTAGGAGGAGCCAGAAGCGATAGAGTGTCTCCACTGTACTAGTAGTAATTGTTTTTCTGGGTAGCTGTAGAGTGTCTCCACTGTACTAGTAGTAATTGTTTCTCTGGACCCAAGACAAAATAGCCCATCCACACTAGTAAATAGTAAAATCAATTCAAAAGCCCATATATTTACTGAATTAACGGATGGGTATGTCGAAGAGCAAAAAAAGGAGTTTCAGGTGGGCAAAAGAGCTTCTGAACATGCCAGGCTTCTATTTACAACATATTGTGGTCATAATCCAGTAAATTTTACGACCCAGGATGTTCATTCTATGGACCTGACCGATCCATTTGACTGTGACTGCCAAAAACAGTGTTGGAGTTAGATGTTGTTGCCCTTTTCAATCTGGTTTTTTTGTAAACCTGATGAACAATTAACCCTCGTGCTTTTGTACAGTTTGTAAGCTGGAGTTAGATGTTCCTACCCTTTTCAACTCAGCCGTGACTGTCATATTTTCTTTGAAACAAGGCAAATGGCTTGCCATTCGTTTAACTTAGAGTAAAATATTGTAACAAATCCCAACCAAGGGAAATAACATCACTCTCGCCAGCTGCTTGAGCTCACTGTGCATTACAGAAGCCAAGTGATTAGCCCCCACCAGCACCCACAAACTTATTTAGAACTAGCACATCAAATGGGCTGTAAATTTTCATAGAAAAGGTTGCATGACCGTGACAGATTTGGATTCTGACATTTGGGACCTGCGAGGAAATAGCCTATCCAAGGTGGTGTCGACTTACTTGCCAGTCAACAAATGATTCTTCCTACCAGCCCTTGGATTCACATCCAACATCTGTCGTGTATCTTCTATCTCTTGTCTTCTTCTTCCTCAAGCCGCCCAAACCAAACCACCCCGTCGGCTCCGCCTGCTCCCGCCTCCTATGGCTGGCTGCGCCTCAGCCGCCCTACCGTACGTACCCTCCAACGTTGGCCAGTCCCTCCCTCTATTCCCCCGCACGTCCTGTTATTCTTCGGCGATGTCAGCCCCAACACGCACCCGCGCCCGAACCAGTCAACCCTCATACTCCCCTCCGCCTGCGACTGGACCGGCGCATCTTCAACGGCTCCTGTTCGTTCCATCCGAGGCCTCGTCGTCGTCCGCCTTGCGGCCTTTGTTTGCTCGTCGTGCGCGGTGCGCCACCCTCTTGCGTTGTCAACGTCGTCAACAACCGAGAGGAACAAGGAGATGACTGTACGTGGAGAGGATGACAGTAGGGACCCACCAGCGTCATGGCAGTATGCAAGCAAGTGCCTCTATAGTACAAGCCCAAAAATATGGTTCCTCCTAATAGCTGGACATCTGGGGCTCACACCATTGTCAACGTAGTCAATAAACGAGAGAATTACACTACGAGCGGATGACACCAGGGACACAGCAAGTCCCGCAGTTTTTTTAAGGAACAAGCAGATGTTATTTATACTAGTTTTAGCGATGGATCAGGGTAACAACGGGGCTGTGCGGGGGCCGTGGCCCTTCTAGCCAGGGTTTTATTTAGGTTTACCACATCATGAGCCCAGTTATGTTTTTTTCTTGCTGAAAATGGCTAGCCCAGTTCTATTTTTTTAAGGAAATGCCCAAACAAGGTCTACTTGCTTTATCGTCCCTGCTGGGCTGCAAATCTTTCAAGACGAGGAGAGTTTCATTCAGTTTGCCTAGAAATGGGTTGTACATTTTTAAAACACATCAAACCGGGAATTAGTTTCAATTTTTTTCATTACAAGATCTTAAATTCCATTGATTTTTATGCGTGGAAAATTATTTGGATTTTATATTTATATAAATTATTTTTCATAATAGTTTGAATGTGAATCGATATTTCTGGATTAAAAACAGTTGACCGCACCGAAATATGCAAAATTTCGTATACTTTTTAACCGTGGCTACAATATGGGGTGTAATGCTAACAAAAAGAAGATGGGCTCCAAAAAAATTCTGAAGAATTAGCAAATGGGCTGTACATTATTAGAAATAATGGCAGATGGGCTATATGTTGTTTTCCATAGATTTGAGGCTGACTTGTGCACCTACTACAGGTTGACGCGTATGCTTTCATAAAATAAAGATTGACGCACACGCAATGCCCTGTCAACTTAGTCAACACACATGAGTAGTGACTGTTGGACTGTTGGATGTCCATCCAACGGCTGTCGTGCTTCTTCAATCTCTGCTCTTCATGCTCCAGCCACTCAAACAAGCGTTGGGGGGACTGCCTGCTCCCTCCTCCCGCGGCCGGCTATGCTGCCGCGCAGGACTCACGGCCCCACCGTACTCCCATCGCTGGCATAGACATCCCTCTACTCACCCACACATGCTGTTATTCTTTGGCGATGGCAGACGAACCAGTAAACCCTCGTACTCCTTCGCGTGGGAAACAACTGCCGAGTATTCCCTGGCTCCGTCTCGTTCCCTTCCTAGGCCTCTCCATCGTCCATCGCCCTGGTGCTCTCGGCACGGCTTGGTCAACGTGGTCAATGAACGACATCCATCGGAAGTGGACTGTACATGGAGAGGCTGACAGCTGGGTCCATGGCAGCACGCAAGGAAATGCCTCCTTATTACACGCAAAATAATGATTCCTCCACCCAACAGCTAGGACCCACAAGAAGGGCCTCTGTATTTCGTGAAAAAAAACGTTCCCCCCGCTGACATGTCGGACCCACCAGCTATATCTTCACATGCAAGGAAGTGCCTCCTTATTACGCCCAAAAAAATGAATACCCCCCTGCTAGCTGGGACCCACCATATTGTTGGGCTGACTTGTGGGCCTACTAAGGTGACGGGGACAGAGGGATTTGTCAACTTAGTCAATACTCCAGTGACCGTATGATGTCCATCCAACGGCCATAGTGCTTCTTCAACCTCTAGTCTTCTTGCTCCAGCCGCCCAAAGCAGCGCCAGTCGTGCCGCCTGCTCCTGCCTCCCGTGGTCGGCTGTGCTACCGCAGAGGCCTCACCGCCCCCATACTACTCCCACCACTGGCCAGGCCATCCCTCCACTCACCCACACCCCCTGTTATTCTGCGGCGACGACAGCCTCACACCGCAGCCGAACCAGTGAACGCTCGTACTCCTCTCCACGTGGACATCCACTGTCGCGTCTTGCCCGGCTCCGCGTCGTCCCCTTCCTAGGCCTCGCCGTCGTCCACCGCCGTGGTGCTCTCACGCAGCATGGTCAATGTGGTCAATGGCCGACTTCCATCGGAAGAGTACTGTACGTGGAGAGGCTGACAACTGGGTCCACGGCAGCCGCAAGGAAGTGCCTCCTTATTAAGAGGAAAATAATTATTCCTCCACCTGACAGCGGGGACCCACCGGACGAGCCACCCGTATTTTGCGACAAAAATAGTTTTCCCCTGACTGCGGGGACCCACTGGACGGGCCACCGTATTTCATGAAAAAACGTTCCCCCCGATGTCAGCTCGGACCCACCGGAAGTGCCTCCTTATTACGCACAAAAAAATGAATACTCCCCCGGCTAGCTGGGACCCACCTTGGTGGGAGGCTGACTTGTTGGCCCACTAAGTTGACGGGAATGAAGGGCTTTGTCAACTTAGTCAATATGAACGATTCTAGCTCCAGTGACCGTACGATGTCCATCCAACGGCGGTAGTGCTTCTTCAACCTCTGGTCTTCTTGCTCCAGCCGCCCAAAGCAGCGACGGTCGTGTCGCATGGTCCCGCCTCCCGTGGCCGGCTGTGCTGCCACAGAGGCCTCACCGCCCCCTACTATTCCCACCGCTAGCCAGGCCCTGTGGCAACAGCAGCCTCACACCGCAGCCGAACCAGTGAACCCTCGCTCCGCGTGGGCTTCCACTGCCTCATCTTCCCCAGCTCCATGTCGTCCCCTTCCTAGGCCTCACCGTCGTCCACCGCTATGGTGCTCTCTGCACGGCGTGGTCAACATGGTCAAGGAGCGACTTCCATCGGAAGAGTACTGTACATGGAGAGGCTGACAGCTGGGTCCACGGCCACAACCCAGTTTTTTTGTTATTTTCCAAGTAAGTCACTTTGTCAGGCATGTTGGGCTGTAAATCTTTCAAGACGAGGAGAGCTTTCAATTGGCTGGCCAAGAAAATGGCCCATCAATAATGAGAAATGGGTTGTACATTTTTAAAGCACATCAAACAGGCAATTAGTTTCAAGTATTTTTTTCATTTCAAGATTTTAAATTACATTCATTTTTATGCGTGGAGAATTTGTTGGGTTTTATATTGATATACATTTATTTTTAAAATCAGTTTGAATGTGAGTCGAAATTTCAGGATTAAAAACAGTTTGGACCGCATCGAAATATGCAAAATTTTGTATAATTTTTTAACCGTGGCCACAATATGGGCTGTAATGCTAACAAAAAGAATATGGGCTCCAAAAAAACATTAAGAATTAGCAAATGGGCTATAAATTATTAGAAATAATGGCAGATGGGTTGAATGCTATTTTCCACAGATTTGAGGCTTTCCTAAAAAAAGGTTGACGCACAAGCACTGACTATTGTATGTCCATCCAACGGCCGTCGTGCTTCTTCAATCTCTTCTCTTCCTGCTCCAGCCGCTCAAACAGGCGCCAGCGGGACTGCCTGCTCCCTCCTCCCCGCGGCCGGCTGTGCTGCCACACAGGCCTCACCGCCACACCGTACTCCCATCGCTGGCCTAGCCATCCCTCTACTCACCCACACCTGCTGTTATTCTCCGGCGACGACAGACAAACCTGTAAACCCTCATACAGTCGTACTCCCCTACGTGTGGGAAACAACTGCCGAGTCTTCCCTGCCTCCGTGTCGTCCCCTTCCTAGGCCTCGACGTCGTCCACCGCCATGGTGCTCTCGGCGCGGCGTCGTCAATGTGGTCAATGGCCGACTTACATCAGAAGAGTACTGTGCGTGGAGACGCTGAGAGCTGGGTCCACGGCCGCAGCAAGGAAGTGCCTCCTTATTACGCGCAAAATAATTATTCCTCCACCTGACAGCGGGGACCCACCGAACGGGCCACCGTATTTCGCGAAAAAAATGTTTCCCCGTTGACTGCTGGGACCCACCAGCTACACCTTCGCATGCAAGGAAGTGCGTCTGGGTAAAAAAACAATTCGCCCCCTGACTGCTGGGACCCACCAGCTACATCTTCGCACGCAAGGAAGTGCCTGACAGTCGGGACCCACCTGGTCGAAGCGTACGTAGCGTTGTCATTCTTGTCGCAAACGTGTACATACATATATAATGGTGGATGTAGAGCCGCGCACGTGTCGTAGCAGAGGCGCGCACGTAGCATGTACACGTACGTACAATAGTCAGGATGCAAGAAAGAAAATACGGCCATGTATGTGCACATACGGGCGGGGTCTCGAACGCCTACTCGCGCATACGTACGGCGAGGGCTCATTGACATGGCTGCGTCGGACCTGAGAAATAGCGTTGTCATCATGTTCATGGGGTGGCAACGGAATGCATCGTGTTCATGGGGAGGCAACAGAATGCGTCGTGTTCATTGGAAGGCAACAGAACGCGTGGGAGCCAACCGGCTGGGTCGAAACGTAATGCGTGGTCGTGTTCATCGGGAGGGCTTGGACGGAACAGGCGATGGAAACGAGGCCTGGCGTACCACAGAACGGAGGAAACGACCTTGTGTTCGAGTGGCCATGTTCGAAACGGGATCCTGTTCATCGGGAGGGGTCTGGCGTACCGCAAAACGGACGAAATGGATCTCCTACGGTCGAAACGGGGGTCCTGTTGATCGGGAGGGGTGTGGCGTACCGCAAAACGGAGGAAACGAACCTCCTAGGGTCGAAACGGGGGTCCTGTTGATCGTGGGGGGTGTGGCGTACTGCAAAACGGACGAAACAGACCTCC
>NC_041386.1:265067133-265074040 GCF_002162155.2 Triticum dicoccoides | reverse complement strand
ATTGTTCAGCCAATCGATCGACTTCAGTTAGCAGGAGTAGCGAAGGAATCGCTCGATCGGGTTCAGTTAACAGCCATCGATCGATCGCTCAGGTTCAGTAACGCGAAGCCTGCAGTGCAATCGCTCGGGTTCAGTTAGAGCCCAACGCCTCACTCGGGTTCAGTTAGAGCCAACGCCTCGCCCACGCGCGTGTACGTGTACGAGAGAAATGCGCATCGCTCGGTCCCCGACCTCCCACCGTAACCGGGAACTCCCCGAAATTTTCCTCGCCCTCGCTTCTATCACGGTTTTTTCCGTCATGGATGGCCCAAAGAATGTCATGCAGCTGCGTCTCCGGCCCGCCCAGGACGAAAAGCCCATTTTCTGTCATGATTTTTTGTCATAGAAGTAGGAGCCCACCACATCTATGATGATACCGGGTTTTGTCACATTTATCGTCATAGAAGTGTCATATGTATGACAGAAAAAAAATTCGTTCGGCCCAAAATGTCACGGATGTGTCTTTTTTTGTAGTGAACAAATCAATCCAAGAAGCAGCAAGCTGTCAAATGAAGAAATCCTGAGTGTTGAATCTGATGCCATTGACAATATAGAAAAGCAATGTCTTCATGGCGCCTTCAAGTTTAGTCAGAAGAATTTCCTTCGATAGGCTAGAGAGTACGCCTCAGAATGTGATAGATTGTACGTGGCAAGTACTCGAGGTCCTGAAGAAGAATTCCCGGAGTATTCGGCGTCATGGGGCAATGGCTTCATCATGCTTAGCATTTGGCTTATGTTGGGCTCTGTCTTATGAAAAATGCTTTGCAGCTCGTTCTGATGAAGCTGACAACCAGGTTCATACAAGTCACCTAGAGTGGGCAGGGAAGTAAGCTCAATGATGTCCTGAGCTTTAGCTTCATGATGAACATCACCTGCCATCCAGTCAAGGATCCAAGTCTTTGGATCCCTGTTGTAGCCACGAATGTGTGGTGTAGCATGCAACTGCAATAGAAGCTCTTCGTTCCAGTGCTCTTTGTCAGTCACAAAAGGCAAAAGTCCAAGATCCCGAAAGAAGTCAAAGGCCTCCTTAGGACATGGCAGCCCAGCAATAGCTTCATAATCCAGACGCTTATGCAGAAAAATCCGGTCTTGATTGTACATGATGCATGAGTAATAGCCTCGCTGCTGATGACTCTAAAACCTATCAGGGGAGATCTTGGGATCCTTGTAGGGGTTCTTGGCGCTGTCGAAGAAAGTGTTGTGCGCGCTGAAGCTTTGCACACTGAATGATCCCTGTGTTGTGGCAGCACTTGGAAGCCTTGGCAATCTGGGTTTTGGTTTCTAAACTTGAGGCCACTGCTCCACATGATAACCATATTGTGGCCCAGGAGAAGTGGGTGGAATCATGATGGGCCATCTGATAGTTACCAATGCACCACGATTGAACGCACATTCCATGGTGTGAGTGCTTAGAGGAGGAATGGCATCATCAGAGATGATTGGATGTAGAATGGTGTCAATGGTCACATTGTCTTCGGGCTCCACATTATCTTCAGCCATGATAGTGTCATTGTCTTCAGTGGCGTTGTTGGTGGCAGCCTCATTGATTTCAACCTCCAACTGTTCGACAACTAGAGGGTCGGGCATCATCACATTCTCTTACAACTCTAGACCTGAACAACTAGGGGTGGCACTAGATGAACTTACAACTCTAGACATGAACAATTGCACCATGTGAAAAATAATAATTACTAAATGCAATGTGGAGTTGGTGTAGAGGAGATAGGGGTGAGCCAACAACCATTATAGTTTGGTTGACCTGCGTCTGGGACTTGACATGTTTGAGAAGATGCAATCCAATGGCCACAGGTGTCATGTCTTCTCGTTTGACCTAATACGTTATGTGAACGGTGAGGGATTCTCCGTTTTGTGTTCGTTGGATTTCTGTTTCTCAAAAAAATAAAAATTTAGTTACCTATTCTGTGCTTGCTGAAATTCCCATATGATGCATGAGTTCATTGATGAGAATGTGGATTAATTGATAAACTCAATGAATAGTATACAGGGTGTAGAGTGTTTTATAAGATAAAATCCTTCTTGCCATGGGCTCTTAATGTGAATTGGTAAAAACACATTGTTTGTTAGTTTCTATATGATAGATTTTTCTTCATATAATTGTTAACTAATCATGGATCTAGTAGTTTTATCTTCCACTATTGTCTATGAGTACAGTACATGAAAATTAATTAGTGGATGACATTCTAGTTGAGAAGATGCTAATTCATGATACATTGGTTTATATTATATGCACCCCAACTCAGGTACCGGGTTTGACTGATTCCTCACACTTGGTAAACATGCAAATAAACATTCCACCATTAGGTGTGAAGAACATATATATATGCAAGGATTTGCTGGGAAAAACTATCTCCAGAAAAGTGGGCCAATTCTAATTTTAAGAGAGATGAAGAGACGCATAGAGCAAGAGACAGGAGAAATATTTCCATTCATGAGAATCTACAACAAAGAATAACAAGGGGACAGTTACTAAGTATGCATGTGGTATGTGATTCAATTGAAAATAGTGTTATATGTACATCTTAGGGAGGTTA
Source organism: Triticum dicoccoides (assembly GCF_002162155.2). Classification (NCBI taxonomy): domain Eukaryota; kingdom Viridiplantae; phylum Streptophyta; class Magnoliopsida; order Poales; family Poaceae; genus Triticum; species Triticum dicoccoides. Next base: position 265,071,449 of record NC_041386.1, on the reverse strand, counting down.
AGATTGGCTCATGATGTGTATGTTGATGTCCATCTTTATATCTGATAACTAAGCGGTCTATTCTTTTAACCAGGAAGCAATTTAAGTAGCAAGTTCGTTTCTCATTGGTTAGTTGTATCATTGTCTCCCAACACTGACACTACTTGGCAGCAAGCCATGACCATTGATTAAACTTCATTTTTTAGTTTCCTACTATTTTTCTAGCTAAGTGAAATATCTCTAAAGCTATGAAACTTACCTACGCCCGTCACTTGACTCTTTGTTGCGAATTCTAAATGAAGTACAAGCAGCCAATCTTTTTGAATGAATTTGCTAATGGTTTGAATGGTTATTCTTCACTATGGATGCATGGCTATTCTTGGGTTTGAGGCTTAGGCATGCATCAATGAGATCTAATTGCATTGTTTGTTAACTATTTAAACTGAAATCATTCATCAATTTTTATTGGAAATCTTATCCTAATACTTTTGATACATACTTCGATTTTGATAACAAAAATTGTTATGATATGGCTGTTTTCTGAGAGTACGAGCATATCCATGTTTACTTATTAGTTTGTTTTCTGAGAATGGTACGGGATTTACAAACTGAAAAAGCATTAATTGTTTGAAAATTATTTTACACCAAAATTGTTTAAATTTTTTGTTAAGATATGGCTGTTTGATTGATTGCAATGTTGTTTTAGTGGTAATTTTTTCAATTTCTAAGAATATATTTATTTTTGTATAACCGGTGCAATGCATGGGCCCTTTTGTTATTAAATAACAAAATGTAGAATGATGTATGGATATTCATAATTGTATACAAATTGAATTTGAATTTAGTTGCCAGGGCCCAGGGTAAACGTGAATGCTAATTCTCCCAAATTTTGAATGAAGTGGCAAAACACCCAGTATCATTTGTTGCGTGCCCGAAGCCTGTGTTTGCGAGATGTAAATTATTGTCTACCCTTGACACTTCACATCCTAATCAGACCAATTTCCACTGTTGTCGATAGGGGTAGGTTAGTAACTTCAATTAGACGTGACACGACCACCTGTCTCCCCATTCAGACATGGTGGGCACCAAACATGGGCGGCAAACACACATTTGATTCAAACTTGTCCGAAGGGCCTGTCTCTCCCTCTATTTTCCCATTCATACACGTGGGCGGCAAAACAAATTCTCCTCATCCGAAATCAATGTAGGCAAATATTTTTAATAGGGGTAAGTGTGTAACTTCCCTTAGACATGACACAACCGCCCTAGCTATTTGCCGGGTTCATACACCATGGGCACCAATCGTGGGCAGCAAAACACCCTCTCCTCGCCTGAAATCGCTATCGGGAAATATTGGGGAGATGCGAGATTACCGAACTATCCCCCGATGAGATATCTGAAATTTTAAACGGGGGCTAAGTTCATAACTTTCCCACATTTCAGACAAGCAGGTCCCAAAGTTTGAGATCCCCTCCCCCTCCCCCTCCATTTCCCCATTCATACACCGTCAGCGCCACAACAACCTCCACACACCGGCCAGCCTCCTCCATCTACCACCCCATCCACCACCTTGCCGCAGCCGCTATCCCTACCCCGTCGTCCACTGCAAGAGATGGACGTCTCTCACCCATGGCGCCGGACCAGGATCCTTTCATCACGTCCTCTTACTTCATCGGCGTTGTCGTCCACATTGTCGTTGCCGCTCCTACAACCACCTCCTCCACGACAGCAGGACTTATCCCCCGACCTGGCCGTCTGTCATCTCACGTCTTCTTCCGCGCCGACAATAGCCATCGCACCCGCAACACCCACAGCGTATAAACAGGGGCCTACACGGCGTCGCAAGATAGGTAGTACTCTTTCATATGACATTAACTTATTGATCTCACCGGGAAAATAGATTGTAACTTGTTTACTTTACTTTTCTTGTCCATAACAAATCGTAGTGGCTAGTTGAAAGAAAACATTGGTTGCAAAGCAGCCTTTGCCCTATTTGTACCCTCAGACCCGCCATGGCACGGTCACTATACTCATAAAGCTTATGGTTTTCCCGCTTTATATTCACTACCATTATCATAAATGCTTCGTGGCGTGCTAGCGCTGCTCCTCAAGACCTCAGCCCATCAAGCGAAACAACATGCCACTAATAATTCCAAAGCTTAGTTGTTCAAATACGAATCTGATATGATGCTCATATTACTAAAGCAGAGAACGTTTAAATGGTCAGCTAATGTTCCTATATTTGTTTCGAAAAGCATGTGCACCACACATAGAGAGACAACTGGGATTTGCATTTCTCTGAGCGCTCTGGTTCATCATGGGTGAGCAACACGCATTGTATTATCTAAAATCTTCTTGCTCTTTGTTATCATGTTCCTCTTCTATTCTTCTTAATAACTATATTACTTCCTCCATTCCTAAATTGCCTTGGGTGCATGCATGTGTTGTGGTGGCATGCGTTTGTACCGGGTGTTGTTCATCGTTGCTTTATTTATAAAGCGGGACGAAAGCCTTTTTCGGTAAAACATAAGTCATTTTAGATATTCCAATAAGAACTACATACGGATGTATATAGACATATTTTAGAGTTTACATTCACTCATTTTGCTCCGTATGTAGTCCGCATTCGAATCTCTAAGAGATTTATATGTAAGAACAGAGGGAGTAGTACAGTACAGTCCTTGTCGGGAAGTGGAGCAGGGACATTTGCAGTCTACAGGTCTATTGGGTCGCTTCAGATGGATGCTTTCAACTATTCTGGATGGTCTGTCATAATATCCGGGAAATTCTGGGAACTATGTCGTCTTTGATAGTCTAGACAGATAGTAACAGTATTGTGCCTTCAGTTGAATAGATTACGCCTTTTGGGGATGAAGCCTTTCCGAACCATTTCTTGTCGTACCGGCAATACAAGCCCATATGGTCCTACTAGTTCCACTTTCCTGATTTAACTCTTGATGCTTATGGTTTTCCCCTTTTATCTACCCTACTATGATCTGTGTCGGTGCTTTCTATCATACTAGCAGTACTCCACCCTTCAAGCTAAAAAACACAACACCCATAATTCCAAATCTTAGTAGTTCAAATATGATTGTGATATGATACTAATATTAGTTAACAGACACATTTATTTGGTTAGCTAAAGGTCCCACTTAAGTTTCCAAATGCATGTCACGGCATATAGAGAGACAACAGGAATTGCATTTCTTTGTCACTTGTTGACTGTACTTTCTTGTCCATACCAAATCTTAGTTGTTATTTCCAAGCAAACTTCGGTTGCTAAGTACCCTTTGCGCGGTTTGCGGCTTCAGATCTGCCATGCCACTGGCACGATCAACACTATACTCATCATGCTTATGTTTTACGCAGTTTATGATGACCACGATAAGCCTACGTGGTTCGTGTCATAATAGCACTAATCCACCCATCAAGCTAAACAAGCTTAGTTGTACAAACTCGAATCTGATATGATGCTGATATTAGTAATACTGAAACAGGTCTAATTGGTCAACTAAATGTTCCTACTTTATTTTTGAAATGCACGTGACTGACATATGGAGAGACCGGAAGGAATAGTATTTCTCTGTGCGCTCTGGTTCATAATGGGTGGGCATATTATCTAAAATCTGCTTGCTCTTTGTTATCATGTTCTCCTTGGTTCTTCTTAATAAGTATATTACTCCCTCCATTCCAGAACTGCCTTGGGTGCGTGCGTGTGTTGTGGTGGCGTGCGTTTGGACTGGGTGTTGTTCATCGTTGCTTTATTTATAAAGCAAGTCGAAATCCTTTTGCAGTTAAACATAAGTCTTTTTAAATATTCGAGTAAGAACTACATACCGATGTATATAGACATATGTTAGAGTGTACATTCACTCATTTTGCTCCGTATGTACTCCGCATTGGAATCTCTAAGAGACTTATATTTAGGAACAGAGGGAATAGTACAGTATCACTACTAGGGAAAAGCCTATAGACAGAACCTTACCAGTAGCGCTGTACAAAATCAAACGCTACTACTACTTAGTAGCAGCGCGCGTAAATAAACCGCGCTGCTGCTATGACTTTTGCAGTGGCGCGTACTAGCGAAAAGCGTTGCTGCTATGTTTGAACCGGAAATAAAATAAAGTTAAAAACAAGTAGAAAAGTAAATGAAAATGAAAGAAATAGAAAAGGAGAAAGGAAAAAAATAAAATGTAAAGAAAAATAAAAGAAAAAGGGAAAAAAGGAAAAAGGAATAGCAGTAGCAGGTTTCAGGAAATACGCTATAGCTAACTTAGCTATAGCACGTTTTAGGAAACACACTACCGTTACATTTCACTTAAACAGCAGTCCCCCCC
>NC_041386.1:265056877-265066827 GCF_002162155.2 Triticum dicoccoides | reverse complement strand
TCTCTCTGCATTTTAGAGAAAAAATTAGTAGAGCAAAAGTTTGTTTATAGCAAAAAATTTAGTTTAGAGCAAAGGATGTTAAGTAGTAGATGTTAGAGCAAAAACTAGTTTAGAGCAAAAAATTTGGTTTACAACAAAAGTTAGCTAGGGCAGTAGGGTTTAATTAGGGTAGATGCTGCTTGTATAGTATATAGTGATACTATTAGATGTTAATTAGGTTACGGCAATAGTGGTACTAGTAGATGTTAATTAGATGTTTTTCAGTTAGGGCACTAGAGTTTGGCTAGGTTAATTAGGTTAGTAGTGCTGCTAGTAGTAGTGGTACAGTACGTTAATTAGGTGATGTTAAATGAATAACCTAAATGAATGAAATTAGTAGTTAACTGAAAAAAAATTCCTTTCATCATTATAGAGCACTAAAGTTAACTGAATTTTGTTCTATTAGTAGTTAAATAAATTTTCTTCTATACTTTGTTTTTGAATTAGCTTGTGAAATTTGGACATGTGGTTGCCCGTGTATATTTGGACATGTGTTGCGGTGTCGAAGAGGGATATTTGAACACTGTTTCCAGGGAATGATGCTGAGTGGCCTATGTTTTGTCGGAATGTTGATTCATTTCTGTTCCGGCAAATTTCAGGTTCTTGATTTGTCCACTTTTTAGCAAAGGTCATGCCAAAATTTTCCGTGAATTTCGGCATGACTTGTGCTACAAACTAGGACATATCGAGTGCCCATGATTTGCCGCACCAGGAAGGAGTCAACATTCCTGCAAAACAATAGGCCTTTTTGTGTCATTATTCATTTTATTAGGTCTAGAATTAATTGACTAGATTTAATCATAGGAAACATGGCTAGCAACGATGAAGGATAGGGTTCTGGTGATTGCGATGACACCTACCGGGCGGCAGACGAATTTTTTAGCCTTACCGACTATCAACCGATGTTATTGCTGGGCCCACCGGTGGCATCGGGGACTGAGACCGACACGCAGACCGGTGTTGAGACTGAGACCGGCGCTCAGACTCAGACCGGCATCGAGACCGGCGCTGAGACTGAGACCGGTGCTTCCTCGGGGAGCGGAGCCGGTGTAGAACCGAAAGCAAAGAGGCAACAGGTTCCTAACAAACTCAGGACTACTAGAGTGGTGGTCACGGAGGTGGACGACGGCAATTTTGAGCCAACGGCGCCCGAGGAAGCGCGTCGATGCTACAGCAATCAAATAGGCTGCATCGTATGGACAACCGCCACCATCAACGATGAGAAACTACAAAAGATAGAAAATACGAGGAGCTCCCTCCAAAAGAAGTTTCACCAGATATTCTTGTTCCCGGGCCGGAATGAGAAGGATTATAAAGATCCAGATGAGGAGCCGGCAATGAAGAAGATAAACAAACACGCCATGACCAAGTTTAGTGACGCGTTAGCTGCCTGGAAAAATCGAGTGAAAGCAAGGATCATCGACAAGAAGGAACCCTACTCCGAGATTGTAAAGGATAATCCAACAATCACGGAAGAGCAGTTTCAAATATTCAAGGAGGCTTGCGAGGCCGAAGATGCCAAAAAAAGTCTAAGTACATGAAGGGGCTTCAAGAGAGAACTTTGGGAGCCACCACCTCGGAAGCTGTGGTTACAGCAGAAAGAGGTCCAAATGGGCCAAGGAGGACGCGGAAGCCGCGAGTCTGGGCATCCCAGACCCCTTGGCGGAGTTCACCGCCCTGCAGGAGCGTGACGTCCTCAGGGCCCGGCACCGTTGGGACCCAGTGAAGAAGCTTTACGAGATAACACCGGTCATTACGGAGTTCGTGAGACTACTGGTAATTTTAGTTTCTGATCAATTCGACTGCACACGTTAGTCATATTTGTAAACGATCCTTGTGCCTTTTGCAGAGAGAGCAGCACAGGATTGCGGCCGAAAGCGACTCGCCGTCTGAGGCATTGGCGAGGCCTAAGTGGGACACTCTATTCAACCGGGCATTGAACATATTGAAACAACAACCGGTGGATACTCGACCGTCATATGGACGCGTGCACGGTGTCGGAGACGGCGCCACATGGAAGAAGTACTACCGTGAGACCATGGAGGAGAGAAAGGAAAGACGGAGGTTAAATGAAGAAAACATCGACAAGAGGGTTGAGATTGCGGTTGAGAAGATATCAACGCAGACAGTCGCAATAGCGGTAGCTGCCGCAAAATAGGTGGCTGTAGATATTTCTACTACCTTGGTTTCGGCCGTTTTCAATTGGACCAGGCAAAATCCAGAAAAAAATGTAGCGGACTTTCCCCTTGCTGACTTCTTGGCGGGGAGCAGCTCCACTAGCGTTGCACTAGCACCTGCAGCTGCACCGGCTCCCGCACCGGACGTGCTAGGCGGTGCTTTGTCTTTGGCTGAGCTCGACGCCCTCACGGTATCTGTCGCACCGACCCCCTTCAATATAAATGTATAATCTCCCGTTTCCGTTGCCTTACGGATGTCTCACGTCGCAGACTTTTCTTTGCAGGCCGACGAAACCCCGTGCACCATATTGTACACCATCGGCGACCAGAAGGTGGACGCGGGGAAGGCGACGATAATGGAGCCGAAGGAACCATTGTTCCACAGCCGGCCGATCCCCCCGAACGTCTTCAAGGTTTCCATGGCCAGTGTCAAACCGGGCCACGAGAATTTGCCTCCTCCAGTACTACTGGGGGATGACGACGAGACACCCCGGTGGCTTGGTGATTGTTGCAATGCTGGGTGGGTCCTGTTGTGGCCAAAGAGTCTGCTTCGTCTGGAGGCGGTCGGGAGCACACCCACGAGCACGTAGCCTCAGCAAGGTATGAACATCAACACCCCACCTACCCAAATAGCATCGGGTGTCGGGTTGGGTGATAGCGGACGTGGTAAGGAGGAGGCTCCATTAGTCGCTGATGACGTCGCCATGGATGAGGATGAGGACGATGATGGCGCTGCTGAACAGTATGTCTATACTGGCGCCTCCTCAGGGTTTGAGCATCATGAGTAAGTGCCTGAATTGCCGTCTCAACATATTATGGACGACCCTCCGGTAGTAAAGAAGTTTAGGAAGAGAGCGAGGAAAGGAAAAAAAGTTGTTTCTATGATCCAGCCGCCTTAGCAGCCTCGGCTTCAGGACCGTATAGATATCCCCGATGCGGATAAATGGCATATCCTTGGTCAACCAATCCTACCTACAACAGCGCTACGAGCCAGATTCGGCGATCTAAAGAGACTTCATGATGATGTGCTGCGGGTAGAGAAAGACCTCATCGCCTCGAAAGATCCAGGATACCCACTCTATGTGGTTAACGTTCCGCGGCAAATGTCGTACGTCGATAGCTTCCCCGCGGATAAGTTCTTCCTCCGATTCGATTACATATTCGACATGTTTCACGTGAATAAGCTGGATTTTACGTTTGTCTGCCTTTATGCCTTGCACATGAACTACATCATTGGGGTTGAGCAGATATCTCATATCTGTGTCGCTGACCCATACTACATGCACGAGTGCTTCTTTGGGAGTCTGCACAAAGCACTGTGAATACGCGAGGGATTACATCGCGAGTTTCATGCTCGCCAATAAGGATAAGGGGGCGATTCTCGTGCCTTATCATCCTGTGTAAGTCATCCGCGCTGCTATCCTTCCTTCGATTTCAATCATTCATTTGCACGGTGGAGGCTAATTAATTTGAGGACTTATTTTGCGCAGCGGCGGGCAGGCCGTCCTCATCATCCTCTACCCCCGATTCTCCCACGCTCTTTACTTGGACTCGTCGAAGAACATTCACAAAAAGGATTACACCCACATCAAGGATATTCTCAACAGTGCTATGTATTACTACCAATCAATGGGTGGAGAGGTCAGGGACAAGAAGATAATGGGCGGTAGGGTCGCCTTCGGACATAAGACCGACTTCTGCTGCATCCAGCAACTGAACGATTCTCTTAATGATGGATTCTATGTCCTACACCACATGCTGGAGTACAGATGGGATCACCAGAACCTTCGCATGGCACCTTCTTCCGGTGATGCCCATATTCTGCAATGGGCAAAGGACATAGGAGATATCGAGGATCATCGACTTCGAGCTGAGTTCTATAACATCCAGCGCGAACTTGCCCAAATCATCATGAAGGAGGTCGTCAGAAAAACAGGGATGTTCTACGGAGAAGGACAAATGTCGTGGGAAGACGTCCGAACATGGATAGCCTCTCAGCGTCTCGACCTGAAGCCTTTCACTAGGCTCGGGGACTATCTCCCTGACTTGGATGGATGGAACGACATGTTGGAGTGATTGTCGACATATGACAATGTGTCCGTTTAGTCCATACTTTCTATATGACAAAACTTTGAGTTATCCACGGTGGAACTTTATTTGTGATGTAATTAAACCGCCCTCCTCCTCGACTAGCGAAAATCACTCTAGTTAGGGCATTTTGGGGTACAATGAACTTTGTTATTTATGCTTATGATATGTTGTTTCTATTTTTGCCAAGTCTGTCTCTTGTTGTTGCTCAACTATATATGTTGCATACCATCGACTCATGTGATGATGCAGGTGCATAGATCATAGATGGTGAAGAAGTGCTACGCCAGGAGTATATATACGACAAGTGGCCGGAGTGTCAGGCCGCCTAGGTGTACCGGTTTCCGGTTTCCGAGCGACAGGCAGTAGTTAGTTTAGGTTCACGCTAATGCGAGAGAGGGATACGAACTCATGTTCTCAAAGTGATAGCTCTTCTCGCATATATCATTGTTTAGATGGATGACGATGTATTTGCAAGTAATCGAGACTTGTATCGCTATTTTCGAGATGATGACGAGAGACGACTTTGTGTTGGATGATGATTATGATGATGACATGATTTGATGAGACTAATTGTATGTATATGCTATGATTACATTTGTATGTGTATGATATGCTAAAGATTATTGTATAAAGCCTATTCGAATACAAAACAAATACAAAACAAATATGCAGGAAAAAACTAATAAATAAACTAGTAGTAGCGAGGGGGGGAATTTAGTAGTAGCGCCTCCTTACCAGTAGCGCGTCCCAGCAAACAGCGCTGCAGATAATATCAGTAGCGACCTTTCGCGAAGAGCGCTACAACTATTCATGTATAGCAGTAGCGTGGGACAACAGGCGCTACTGCTATACGTTAGCTGTAGCGCCTGCACCCACACTACTGAGAGGCCGAAAACCCTCGCTACTGCTAGGCTTTTCCCTAGTAGTGTATGTTCCTTGTCGGGAAGTGGAGCAGGGACATTTGCAGTCGATGGGTCCATTGGGTCGCTTGAGATGGATGCTTTCAACTATTCTAGATGGTCTGCCATAATATCCGGGAAATGCTAGGAGCTATGTCGTCTTTGATGTAGAAAATATAGAACCTATAATATTTGTTGTATTGATCTGACCCTTGTGTAGCATATATATAGATGTACATGAGAGAGAGATACACACACACAAAGAGTAGAAAGCAAGTCATACATGATTTAATATATTCTATCTATAACTCCTATCTCTTTCTTAAACATAATATACTTCTAACATTTGAGAGTCTAGGCTGATAGTAACAGTATTGTGTCTTTAGTTGAATAGAGCTGACCCTTTTTGGGCCGAAGCCTTTTTGAACCCTTTCTAGCCGTACCGGTAATACAAGCCCATATATTCCAGCTAGTTCAACTTTCCTGATTTTACTTGTGATGCTTAGGGTTTCCCCTTTTATCTACACTACTATGATCTGTGTAGGTGCTTTTTGTCGTACTAGAAGTACTCCACCCTTCAAGCTAAACAACACAGCAATCATAATTCCAAAGCTTAGTTGTTCAAATATGATTGTGATATGATACTAATATTAGTTAACAGACACATTTAAATGGTTTGCTAAAGGTCCCACTTGAGTTCCCAAATGCATGTTGCGACATATAGAGAGGCAGCAGGAATTGTATTTCTTAGTGACTTGTTGACTGTACTTTCTTGTCCATTGTCACGCCCAATATGCGATCCTATCTGAGAGTGACTTGAAGGCCCATCAAGGATAGAGCTGCATATTGAAGACTTACACCCACATCAAGGATATTCTCAATAGTGATATTGAAGGTGGATATCATTACATCGTACCATTACATAATAGATGGAGATCCAAAAAAGGCATACATCTGCCTCACAAATACATCAAACATCATACAGAAAGCAACATTCAACTACAGATGAAACACAAACAAAAACTCAAATGACATCCACCCTGCTAGCCCGGGCTGCCGACCAGGAACCTACCTCTCTATTGAAATAGAAGCAGAAGAAGTACTCCAAAACAAGTAAACATCACTCTCACGTCATGACATCGCATTACCTGTACCTGCAACTGTGGTTGTAGTAATCTATGAGCCACGAGGACTCAGCAATCCTATTACCATGGATTTCAAGACTAGCAAAGCTTAATGGGTATCGAAATGGATAAGTGGTGAGGTTGGAACAAGCTTGTAAGCATTTGTTTAGTGGCTAGCTGATGAGTACAAGAGTAAGAAGAGAATCTACACATAACAGTCGCAACTAGTAATGATCAAGAAGTGATCCTGAACTACTTACGAGTAAAACATAACCCCCCTCCCCCCGTGTTCTCTTCTCGAACTCACTCGAAAAGAGACGATCACGGTTACGCACGTGGTTGGTGTATTTTATTTTTGATCTGGTGTCAAGTTCTCTACAACCGGATATTAAGAATTCACATCTACCACATAACTGCGGGAACGACTTTCAACAGATTTAACCCTCCAGGGGTGTCCCAACTCAGTCCGTCACAAACTCTCATGATCAACAGAAGAAAATCCTCCTCCCGGAACAACCCGATCAAGCTCGAAATCCCGGTTCATGAGATATTTCGACAATGGTAAAACAAGTCCAGCAAGACATCCCGATGTGCCGACACCATGATAGTAGCCACGCGTATCTCGTCTCAGGCCACAATCAGATGGATCATTCTATGAATAAAACTAGACCTCGAGTTTGCTCGTGGTGGCCCCGCATGCTGCCCCGTTTGGACCAGCACCTTCAGCACTGGCCCCCCTGTATTATGTTGAATAACGAACCTCGGGTAGTGCTAACTCCCTATGCACCAAATTTATTATCATGTTTATTATCATGTTGGCAAATGGTAAAACCAATGTTGGGCCTAGCTGGAGGAGTTTTATTCAAAAAGAACTGTCATGGGGGGGCATAAACCCCAACCGTGCTAGGAACGCAAAAACAAGGAACATAACATTGGTATGACGGAAACTAGGGCGGCAAGAGTGGAACAAAACACCAGGCAAAAGGTCGAGCCTTCCACCCTTTACCAAATATATAGATGCATTAATTAAATAAGACATATTGTGATATCCCAAGATATCTATTTCCCAACAAGGAACAACCTGCAACTAGCAGTGCTATAAAATGGGCTGAGCAAAGTGGTAACATAGCCAAACAATGGTTTGCTAGGATGGTGGAAAAGGTTAGACGCTTATCATGGCATAGTGAGAGGCTTGATAAACAAGTGGTAGCTAGCGCGACATAGCAATAACATCAAGACAACTAGTGAAGCAAAGATAGTAGTGGTATCCAGGATAATGGTCATCTTGCCAGAAATCCTGCTAGGAAGAAGACCGAATCCATGAAGTAGACGAACGGGCATAGTCGAATGGATCCTCACAATCGCAATGTAACCGCAATTATCGAGAAGAAGCGCAATCGGAAAGAAGCAAACATCATAGTAAACAACAATCACATAGAAATGACATGATGCACAACCAATTATGACGCATGTCCATTTTAATGAGGCATGGCATGCAAAAAAGCAATACTACAAATTAAGTAGAGCTCAATATGCAATGAGTTGCATACTGACGGAACTTCACAAAAATTATTTAGTTCTCTCCCGTTTAAGCTACTCAACAATATTGAATGTTGTTAAACATGGCAAGAGGTGAAGCATAATTAAACTAACTATCTAGGCAAGTTTAAATGAGGTCGGAAACAACAAACAACAATTCCGGAAAATCACCATATGCATATTTCAAATTTGCTACTGTTCTTCCCTATACACAATTTTAGAGTTGATAAACATGCAAAGTAATGCCACGATGTAAATCTATGCATTTTCTAGCCCCATTTACATATAAAGTTTATTTGATTCGGAGCTACGGTTAATTAGTTATGAAATAAGCCATTTAGCATGTAAATTAGCAATTTTAATGCAAACAATAATTTAAGTGTTCGTAACATGTATGAGGATGTCATGAAGTTATATGCATTTTTTATGAAAAAGGTGGCATGATCGATATGGAGAATTTATCGTCATGGCGGATGGAAAGCGGTGCCATGGCGACGAAGACGAAAATTATGCCACGGCAACACTCCGGTTCCGTTAACTCGATTGAGCTACCGATGCAAGAAACAAGTAGGGATGATGGAAAAGTGCAAGAGCAACGGGGAGTGATCCCGGATACCGAGTGTCCTATGTGTTAGCGGCAAGCCATACAAGGGTCATGCACGGTGCAAACACAAGCATATAATATAACAAAGCATTCTTTCTTGGATGGTCGCCTCGACGATTATGCCTTCAAAGCGTGCATTTTCGAGTTGGATCGAGTTTAATGCGCGTAGATGTTCTCGTGGCGGTGGTAGTGGAAGTAGTGGTACCCGGAAAATTGCACACTAGCGGTGGTTGTACACGATTGTAGAGGTACTTCATGCATCGTGGTACTTGGTGAATCCAGGATGGTCTTAGAGTAAACGTGTGTAGATGTACTTGGCGGTTTCGTGTAGTCACACTTGAGGGTCGTTGACGTCGTGGTACTTGGGGTCTTGGGACTTGCCGGTCTCGGTTCTTTTGAGGGTAGTGGTACAAGGTTGTCGCGGAACTTGTGTTCCGTTCATGTAGTCATACTAGGCATCGCTGGTCTTCGAGGAAATGGCATGTCCAAAATGTAGCAGAACAAAGGTCCTGGTTGCGGTCGTGTATTTGGACTTGGTGGACATCTGAGTCTCGCGGGGATCATATCGGTGCTGGGAACTTGGAGCTGCGGTCTTGGCACACAGTGAACAACCACGCGTGCATGACAACAAAAAAGGAAGGAGGGTTGGCCGATGGTGTGGCACGAGGACGGGGTCATGGTGGTCTAGCAAGGAGCCACCCAATGGCCTCGAGGTGCTGTAGATGGTCGACCATGGCAAGGAGGAGTCAGGGTGCTCGACCGAAGATGTAGTGGCGCCGAAGGTGATGAGCTCCTGGTCGAGCAGAGGGCTTAGGCGATGAGGTGTTGAAGGTCGGCGGGAGACGAGGGCGACGATAGAGCCGTGTAGGGTGCGGGATCGCGCGGGGGAGGCTTGAGTTGGGGCGGTAGCTGCAGGGCGAAGCAGAGATGATGGAGCTAGGCGGGTCGGAGCTTGAGGCACAGGCGAGGCGGTAGCGCCATGGACGAAGGAAGTAGGAGCTCAAGCGCGAGCTCTCTGCTCCACCTGATTGCAGGAAGCTGCAAGGAGGCTCAGGCGTGGGGGGCAGCGGTGCTGGCAATGGGGAGGTCCCACGGCGCAGATGAGGGCGCCATGGGAGGCGGCTGCGCGGGCACTAGGGCATGGCGACTGTTAGAAGGGAAAGAGGGATTTGGTGGAATAGTTGTTTGTTGTATTGCTTGAGCCTCGTGGTCATATATATAGTGAGTACATCACCTGCTTGGAGTACAAGAGAAGGTAGGGATACGTACTATACATCCTAATAGTCACGATACTCAACATCCACCCGTAGTGACAATGATAGTGACACAGACGCCTCCGGCGGAGCTCCGAAACATGCCCCAAGATGGGATCTCGTGGATACAGAAAATTGCGGCGGAGGAATTAGGTTTTTGGCACCGTATCTGATCATTTGGGGGTACGTAGGTATATATAGGAGGGAGTACGTCGGTGGAGCAA
>NC_041386.1:265032579-265056478 GCF_002162155.2 Triticum dicoccoides | reverse complement strand
GTGGCCTCCTCTTTTGTGTCTTGACGTAGGGTCCAAGTCTCCTGGGTCTTGTTCGTTGAGAAAATCACGTCCCGAAGGTTTCATTCCGTTTGGACTCCGTTTGGTATTCCTTTTCTTCGAAACCCTAAAACAGGCAAAAAACAGCAATTCTAGGATGGGCCTTCGGTTAATAGGTTAGTCCCAAAAATAATATAAAAGTGGATATTAAAGCCTAATAATGTCCAAAACAGTAGATACTATAGCATGGAGCAATCAAAAATTATAGATACATTGGAGATGTATAAGGAGACATTTCCCGGTAAGAGAGGCTACCAAGGATAAACAACTTGGTTGTCGGTTCCCACACATACCAAGCATTTCAAATCATACATACAATATGCTCGATATGTGCAAATACAACATGGCATCACAACATAACTCTATGACTCAAAGTATTTATTCAATAGGCTCCGAGGAGCGAGATATTACAAACATGGGTCTCATGACCCAACATTCAGAGCATACAAGTCAAAGCACATGCGGAAGCTTAACATGTCTGAGTACAGACATCTACAAATGAAAAAGGCTGAGAAGCCTGACTATCTACGAGATCCTGCCAAGGGCACAAGATCGTAGCTGAGGTATCAAGCTAAACGTCGAAGTCCACACGGAACTACTAGCGAGACTTAAGTCTCTCTGCAAAAACATAAATTAAGCAAACGTGAGTACAAATGTACCCAGCAAGACTTACATCAAAACTAACAACATATGCATCATTATCAACAAAGGGATGGTGGGGTTTAACTACAGCAAGCCAACTTTGACTTAGTGGCTAACCTGAACTACTACTACAAGTAATTCTTTTGAGGTGGCGCACACGAGTCCACATATTCACCATTTCAATACACCACTATGGATCCGCTCCCGTCTCCCTACGAGAACGCCATCCATAGCACTCACGCTTATCTTGCGCATTTTAGGGTATCCACTTTCACTTGTCTATGAACTGTACAGGCAACCCAGAGGCCCTTTACCGCGGACGCGGATATTCGAATAGATCATTTATAACCCTGCAGGGGTGTAGTTCTTCACACACGCTCTCGCCACTTACCACCATGTACACGTAGTGTATCTCGGCAACCTTCAAGCGAAAGCCTGGCAAGGGAGTCGGCCACGACCTGACTAACCACACAAGTGTCTAGTCCAGGTTTATCGCCTATTCGGGTTCCATCCACGAGGAGATCTAGCCGGGGTTTCGCTCACAGCCCCAAACGATGTGTACAGGGTTCCGCGACACCAAACGGGCGCCCGGCATACCCGGCCATGGTGTATCTACCGCATCATAGCCCACCCCTAGGGTCAGTGCTACGCACGGCCTCCAACACATATCCTACAAACACTAGAAACTAGTTGCAACTCCTGGACAGAGGGCAAGGGCAGTTAATAAGTCGAGAGGGTCCATTGGTTTTGGGCCCAATGCGTGGTAGTAGCTGTTCATGGATCACAAACACAGAACTCAGTTCCTAAGGACATCTTCAATGAAACAACCCACCATGTACTCCTACATGGCCTCTCATCGATACCTTTACCAAATCATGTTCACACACTTAGCTCTCAATAGTAGGACATGTTCACACACCTCCAATTCACCCCCGATGAATCAGACCTAACTCAACTCTAAGCAGTAGCAGGCATGACAAACAAGCATGAATGAGTAGGTACATCAGGGCACAAACAACTCCTACTCATGCTAGTGGGTTTCATCTATTTACTGTGGCAATGATAGGTCATGCAAAGGAAAGGGGGTTCAACTACTGCAGCATGTAACAATTGAATCGTTGTTGTCCTAATGCAATAAAAGAGAGCAGAAGCGAGAGAGTGGGATTGTATTGGAATGAACAAGGGGGTTTTGCTTGCCTGGCACTTCTGAAGATAGTATAGTTCTTCATCGATGTCATCGATCTCATCATCGGAACCACGTCTACTGAGAGGGGACAAATACCGGCAACAGAGAAGGAACACAATTAATGCAATGCAACAATATGATGCATGATCATGACATGGCAATATGTTGTTATTTGAGCTAATGCAGCTATCAACAGATTAAATGAAGTTGGTTTGAACCCAAGGTTCAAATTCAAACTCCATGTAAGGCATTTCAAATGCCATTTATTCAAATTGTCATATACAGTGGCTGTAAGTTGTTCAAACATGCATGAGAATGCCATAAACAGATTCTTCATATTTTTATGATAATTTTTCATATATAAATTATTTCATTTGGAGTTGCGGTTGAATTTCTATGATTTTTAGAAGTTTTGCTAATTTTCTAGAATTTCCAAAATAGAAATAATCCAGAAAATAGCTTATTGCGTCGGCATGACATCAGTGTGACATCAGCAGGCCAACACGCCAGGTCCAGTTCAAACCTGACCAGTGGGTCCCACTGGTCAGTGACACAACTAACTAAGAGAGGCCTCGCGGGGCTCCAGGTCAAACCCGCCGTCTCCCCAGGTGGATAAGGCGCCCCGCGATCCCCTGCAAAACCTAGCCCACCACACTCTCCCATCTCCTTGTAGCGTCCCCCTCAGATCCCTTTTCCTCTTGCCCCTTCCCTCTCTGCCTTGCACCCGAGCGCCGCCTCGCCATCGTGACCACCGACCATCCCTTGTCGCCATCTTGTTCCTAGGAACCGCGCCGACCACACCTTCTTCACCTACATCGAAGGACCGGCCGGAATCGCCTCTGCAACGTCGCCATCGCCAGCTTCCTCAACCTCAGCATCGCGCACCTCTTGCTGTCGTACCACCCCTACGGTCTGCCCCCGACCTCCTTGAGCTCGTCCCTGGAACCGTAGTGAGCTCCTCTCCTCATTCCCCCTGTTTGTCGCTCGCTCCATCGTCGTAATCGCCGTAGCCGAACGCCCCCGGAACTAGCCCAGCCGACACCCATGCCCCCGCACGCCCGCCTGCCCCATGACGCAGCTGGCCGGCCCCGGTGCTGGCCCGCCAATGCCACCCCGCTGGCACCTTCCCCGTCCTGGCCATCGGTGCCTCCTGTGCGCAGGCACAGCCGTGGCGACTGGCGGGCGCGCTGTGTGTGTGTTGTGTGTGTGTGTATGCATGTGGGGTCGGCCCCATTTTAGTCCATATTAGGTTAATTTAATTAGTTAGTTAGTCTGATGTGCTACTGACATGTGGCCCTTGCTGGTAATTAAAATGTAACTTTAAATAAAAAATAGCTAAGCCAATGACAGGCTGGGCCCATTATTACTGTTCACTTTGACCAGTCAAAGCTGTCTAGGCACTTGACCAAGTCAACTGGCCCCACCTGCCACATCCTGGTGGGTACACTTCCGGGTGTACCTAGCCTTTTGTTATTTAATTTTTTATAACTCTAAATCCAGGAAATTGGAAAATCATTTAAAACTTTGAAAATTAATATAAATTAAACCGTAACTTGGATGAAAATGTTTTCTACATGAAAGTTGCTCAGAATGACGAGATGAATCTGAATACGCAACCCATTTGTCCGCCAGACATCCCTAGAATAGGAACACGCAACTTTCCCCCTCCGGTTCATCTGTCCAAAAACGCGAAACACCGGGGATACTTTCCCGGTTGTTTTCCCCCTTCGTCGGTATCACCTCATACTGCGTTAGGACACACCTAGCACCATTACTTGTCATGCCATGCATCAATATGCATCTGTTTGCATTGTATTCATTGTTTCTTCCCCCTCTTCTCTCCGGTAGACTACGAGACTGGCGCCGTTGCTGGTGCCCCGATCGACTACGTTGTTGGCGACCCCTACTTGCCAGAGCAACCAGGCAAGCCCCCCTTGATCACCAGACATCGCCTATTCTTCTCTCTACTTCTTGCATTAGTGTAGTGTAGCATGTTACTGCTTTCGTTAATCCTATTCTGTTGCATAGCTTGTCATTGTTGCTACCGTTGTTGATACCTTACCTGCAATCCTAAATGCTTAGTATAGGATGCTAGTTTATCATCAGTGGCCCTACATTCTTGTCCATCTGCCGTGCTATACTATCGGGCCATGATCACTAGGGAGGTGATCACGGGTATATACTTATATACATATACATCATACATGTGATGACTAAAGACGGGTCGGCTCGTAGAGTACCTGCGAGTGATTCACAAATTGGGGGCTGAAAGGACCTTTGTCCCGACGGCCCTCTGGGTGGATCTTTTTAGCGGAGCGACGGGGCAGGTTGAGACCCCCTAGGAGAGAGGTGGGCCTGGCCTTGTTCGGCGTTCGCGGTTACTTCAAAATAACACGCTTATCGAGATCTTGGTATTTGATCTGAGTCTGGCCACTGGCCTATGCGCACTAACCAACTACGCGGGAACAGTTATGGGCACTCCATGTCATGGTATCAGCCGAAGCCTTCGTGACATCAGTGGCTGAGCGGCGCACGCCGGGCTGGACCGTGTAACGCAACTTCCTTTGTAATTGAGGTTGCTAGGTCTGCTCACCGGCCGCGTACGCAACGTGCAGGTGTGCAATGGGTGAGGGAGTCCTGGATTAGGGGGTGTCCGGGTAGCCGAACTATACCTTCAGCCGGACTTCAGGACTATGAAGATACAAGTTTGAAGACTTCGTCCCGTGTCCGGATGGGACTTTCCTTGGCGTGGAAGGCAAGCTTGGCGATGCGGATATTCAAGATCTCCTATCATTGTAACCGACTTTGTGTATCCCTAACCCTCTCCAGTGTCTATATAAACCGGAGGGTTTTAGTCCGTAGGACAACTTCATCATAAAACAATCATACCATAGGCTAGCTTCTAGGGTTTAGCCTCCTTGAACTCGTGGTATATCTACTCTTGTACTACCCATATCATCAATATTAATCAAACAGGACATAGGGTTTTACCTCCATCAAGAGGACCGGAACCTGGGTAAAACATTGTGTCCCTTGTCTCCTGTTACCATCCGCTTAGACGCACAGTTCGGGACCCCCTACCCGAGATCCGCCGGTTTTGACACCGACATTGGTGCTTTCATTGAGAGTTCCTCTGTGTCGTCGCTTTTAGGCCCGATGGCTCCTTCGATCATCAACACGATGCAGTCCAGGGTGAGACTTTTCTCCCCGAACAGATCTTCGTCTTCGGCGGCTTCGCACTGCGGGCCAATTCGCTTGGCCACCTTGAGCAGATCGAAAGCTACGCCCCTGGCCATCAGGTCAGGTTTGGAAGCCTAAACTACACGGCTGACATCCGCGGGGACTTGATCTTCGACGGATTCGAGCCACAGTTAAGCGCGCCGCACTGTCTCGATGAGCATGATATAGCTCTGCCGCTGAACAGCGCTTTGGAGGCCGCACACGCACCGATTCCGACCATTGATTCGGAGCCTAATGCGCCGATCGAGGATCAGCGGTTAGACGCTGCTTCAGGGGCTGCGATCTCAGAGGCGATCGAGCCGAACTCCAGCCCCGCACTCCGCATGGCCCGTGACTCCGAGGAGCCGGATTCCTTTCCGAACTCCGAGCCCCCCGCGCCCCTGCCGATCGAATCCAATTGGGCGCCGATAATGGAGTTCACCACTGCGAACATCTTTCAGCACTCGCCCTTCGGCGACATCCTAAATTCGCTAAAGTCTCTCTCTTTATCAGGAGAGCCCTGGCGCGGACCACGGTCAGCAAGGATGGGATTCGGATGATGAAGAAATTCAAAACCCACCCACCACCCACTTCGTAGCCACTGTTGACGACTTAACCGACATGCTCGACTTCGACTCCGAAGACATCGACGGTATGGACGACGATGCAGGAGACAACCAAGAACCAACGCCTATAGGGCATTGGACAGCCACCTCATCTCACGATGTGTACATGGTGGATACCCCTAAAGGAAGCAACAACGAGGAAAACGGGGATGAAAAGAGGGATCGATCTCTCGAAAAACAATCAAAGCGTCGGCATAAACGCCGACCCAAGCCCCGCCTTGATAAAGACCCAACCATAGAGCAGGATGAGCCGGTAGACAATGAGCATGCCTTAGAGCAACCGTCCGAACAGGACAACCCGGATAGAGAAACCGAACATCCCTCCCCCGGCGAAAATGCATTCCGGACGACCCTATGCCGGACAAGCCCATGAAGCAGAAGAACCTCCACAAACGGCTCATTGCAACTGCACGCATCCTGAAAAAGCAGAAGCAGAAGCTAAAAACTACGGAAGATGCACTCAGGATCAGATGGAGTAAAGTAATCAATACCGCAGACAAATACGGCGACAGTCGCTGCACTAAAAGCTATCCGAAGAGAAAGCTACTGCCTGAATTCAACGAGGAGGCCTTAGAGCCCTCGCATTCAAAAAGTAAGAAATCCACACGGTCGGATAGACGACCCCATGGCCAGCATAAAACGGCAAGCAGCGCCGCACTTAAGCCGGCATGCGACCCACTTAAGGATTTGCATCATGGCCCAGCCAGGTCCATTTACGGGCCAAGAAAGCAAGCTCTCGTAAGCAATGCAATAAAGCCATTATCAGAACCCGGCACACCCAAATACAGGGGTGCCGCACACCCCCTATGTTTCACCGATGAGGCCCTGGATTATGAATTTCCAGTGGGATTCAAACCCGTAAACATAGAGGCATATGATGGAACAACAGACCCTGGAGTCTGGATCGAGGATTATATCCTCCACATACATATGGCTAGAGGAGATGACCTCCACGCCATAAAATACTTACCCCTCAAGCTTAAAGGACCAGCCCGGCATTGGCTTAAAAGCCTTCCTGAAAACACAAACGGAAGTTGGGAAGAGCTCGAGGACGCTTTCCGAGCAAATTTTCAAGGGACCTATGTCCGCCCTCCGGATGCAGACGATCTTAGTCACATAACTCAACAGCCCGGAGAGTCAGCTCGGCAATTCTGCAATAGATTTCTTACTAAAAAGAATCAGATAGTCGACTGTCCGGACGCTGAATCCTTAGCAGCTTTCAGGCATAATGTCCGAGACGAATGGCTCGCCGGACACCTCGGCCAAGAAAAGCCAAGAACAATGGCCGCACTAACAAGCCTTATGACCCGCTTTTGCGCAGGAGAGGACAGCTGGTTGGCAATATGCGGCACCAGCGACCCAAGTACATCCGAAACTAGGGATGGAAACGGAAAACTGCGACGCAATAAGGACCGTCGCCGGACTAAGGAAAAAAGTCCGAAGAGCACGGCAGTCAACGCCGGATTCAAAAGCTCATGACAGAATCAGAAAAAGCCGCCCCTCCAAGATAACAGGGACGACCTATCCAACCTAAACAAAATCTTGGATAGGATATGTCAAATACACAGTACTCCCGGAAAGCCTGCTAACCATACCCACAGAGATTGTTGGGTTTTCAAACAATCCGGCAGACTCAACGCCGAACACAAGGGGCTCGACACACCAAGCGAAGACGAGGACGAACCCCAAAAGCAGAGTACCAGGAAACAAAAGAATTTCCCGCAAGAAGTAAAAACAGTAAACTTACTCCACATAACAAAACGTGCGGCGCCCATAAAGGTACGCGCCCCACGGCCTATCCCAAAGGAATCCCGCCACTGGTTGTCAAAACCAATCATCTTCGATCATCTGGATTATTCTAGAAGTATTAGGAACCCAGGCTAGACTGCCCTGGTACTCGATCCAATAATTGGCGGACTCCAGTTTTCAAATGTCCTTATGGACGGTGGCAGCGGACTCAACCTGATATATCAGGACTCAATCCGCCACATGGGGATCGACCCAAAAAGAATTCGCCACAGCAAAACCTCCTTTCAAGGAGTAACGCCAAGTCCGGACACCCATTGCATGGGTTTTCTCCGGTTCGAGGTTATTTTCGGCTCTGCCGATAACTTCCGTCGCGAAAAGCTGACTTTCCACATCGTCCCATTCTCAAGTCGCTATCAAACACTGCTGGGACGCGAAGCTTTCGCCCGCTTTAACGCAATACCGCATTATGCATCTCTTACGCTTAAGATGCCCGATCCACGCGGCATCATCTCCTTAAAGGGGAAGCAGTGAGGGCGCCTCCCCCAAGCGGAGGATTGTGCGGCCGCTTTAACAGCCCCACAATACAATGGCTTCACCAGCCAGAACATCGAAACAGGTCATTAAGACCACGGACACGGATAGACGAGTCCAGCACAAAAGTATCATTCATAAAGGCTTAGTGGCCATATACCCCTGCACTAGGGGCTTCACACGTATAAAATAAGAGACAATAAAGCTCAATTTTCCATATTTTACTTTACACTTTGTTTATTTCATATAACTTTTGTTCGGCACGCCCCTTTTTCAACTTAGTTGCTCTCTTTTTACAGATGAACGTCGTGCTGCGCCTGTCCAGGATACGACACAACGGAGACACAGGCGCAGACGTGCAGTAGGGACCCGTTCGAAGGATTCTTTTCAGATTAAGACCCTGCGTAAACCTTTTTTACTATCTCTTGTTGATACAAATCCCCTGGTTCTATGACCAAGGAGGAGGCTGGCGTCTTGGCATGTGGCCACGTTAGAATTCTTGCGCGTACCTGGACACTAGGGGCTTATACCTCAGAGCGTTACCTCGCCCGCTCTCATAAAGACCGAATACCTTAGGGAGTGTTCGGCGTCGCGAGTTTGGCCTTATATGCATCAGCTCCGAGTCATGATTTTGGTCAAATGTTGGGTTGCCCGGCTCCTGTGTTCGTCCGCCTTGCGTTCCGCTCTATCGGCTAAGGCGGCACCAGGAGAACTACTGCGATTGTGCCCTGGTTCGGCCAGGCGAGCACCTCAGTAGAGAAAGCCGAAAACCGACTGTCATGATATGGCGTGAGACTGGTCAGCCACTTGATGACTCTCCGGAATCTGTAGGATTCCTCCGCATTAACGAAGGGCCGTTTCCCGGCCAGGCACATACGCGCCCCGAATTCGGGCGAGCGCAGTCGCCACCAGGGGCTACCTAAATAGTCCCATTGTCAAGCTCCTATGGCTAAGTGAAAGTGTTAAAGCATTATAGTCCGGTTGCCTACCTCGCTGCGCTATCACCTCCTTTGTAGGACCAAGACGTTGGATTAAGTGTGAAAATGCGCCTTCTACGAGCACCCCCGCACTATGTGCGTGGGGGCTGAAGCCAACGACTACCATCTTTGAGATTTTGTATATATATATCTTAAAACGGCCGCACAGGAGGTGTTCCAAATACTTGAAGGCACAAGTATAAAAGGCTACTACAATTCATCAAAATATTGCTTTATAATTACATATGCTATCAGAACATAGCATCCTTCGAGCACTGCGTCTCTATTACACGAGCGCCTTCAAGGACTTCCTGAAAATAGTGCTCGGAGGGTACTCGGCTTTTGTCCGAATCTCGGGATGCAACAACGGTGGTCTCCATCTCTGCCCAGTATGTCTTGACACGAGCAAGAGCCATCCGTGCGCCCTCTATGCATGCTGACCTCTTCATCGCATTGATACGTGGCACCGCGCCAAGGAATTGCTGCACCAAGCTGAAATAACTCTTCAGCTCCGATCTCCCCGGCCACAGATGACCCATGACGTACTTCATGGCGAGTCCGGACAATCTATTCAGTTTGTCCCATTGAGCCAGACGATCGTCCACTGCCAGTGGACGCTCTGGATTGTGGAATTGTGACCAGAAAAGCCTTTCTACTTCGCGATCTTCTTGATCTCGAAAGTGTTCGGTCGCATCAGCAGCACTCGCCGCCAAATCCAGATAGGTGTCCTCCACATTCCACATCCGGTCCAACGGAGCAAACTTCGGATCGCAAAACTTCCTCCGCAGCATAAAGGGCTTTCCAGCCGCCATCTGTCCGGCCTGGCGCAGATCCTCCTTCGCAGCTCTCATCACAGAGCGAGCGTCCTTGGCATCAGCAACGGCCTTCTCTAAGTTCGTCTGTCTCGCCCGGTCTTCTTTCTCAAGAAGCTTGCAACGGTCAGCAGCGCTTTTTAACTTCACGGCCATCTCGGCCATCTCCTTCTTGCTTCGGCAGTGAGAAGCCTGTTCGGCTCTCAGCTCTTCAAGGGCCTTCTCGGTAGCCGCATCACTTTTTCTAGCTTGTTCCTTAGCTCGGACAAGTTCCGCCCGAAGACTCTCCACGACGGCCGCACCATCTGCGTCAAGCACACACATTGTAAGATACTGGCATAAAGCTCCTCTTACTAGATGCCGCCCGAGGAATTGCATACCTTGAGCCTCATCAAGCCGCTCGTTGACGAGCGCGATGTCGGCATCTGCCACGTCAAGTTGCTGCTTTAGTTCGGCAAAATCATCAGTTCGGCTCGATTCCGGACACTTCGCCACCTGTATACAAAGGCAACATTTTAGACCTGGGATTATGATCCTCTGCGCGCCGTCAATTTTGACAACGCACAGAGTCTCAGGGGCTACTATCTACACAGGGCGCATCTTGTTTATGTGCAACTGACAAACAAGTACATTATCAAACGTACCTCAAAACCCGTCAGCAAACTTCTGACGGCCTCATGCAATCCGCTTTCCGCGGACGAAATCCTTCCAATCACCATACCCATCAATGCACGGTGCTCCTCTGAGATAGAAGCTCACCCCAGCAGAATCATCAGTTCCTCCGACCGTGCATCGGACGGTGCCGGACTCGGCCTATGACCTCCATTGAAGGCCGGACACGGAGAACCTTGGGAGGCCATATGGCTACCTTCCACCCCTACCGGATTCGGAGAAACCCTCCGCGACGACACCTCAGGGTCGCCCGCCTCGCCAGGCGGTACGGCAGGGGGAGGCGTTCCACTCTCGATCATCTCCGGAAGAAGATCCCCCGAAGACGAGCTCTGCTGAGAAGGGCTGAGGTCCGAGCTACAAAGTAAAATTTCGGTTAATCTTCTCAGATAAAAAGCAAGGATTTCTCTCATCCCTCTAAAGGAAAATCTTTCTCTACTTACGGCCCGCTGGAGGGCTGATCCCTTTGAGGGCGTAGTTCGGCCGAAGATCTCCCCGGTGTCGGACCCTCTGACGAGGACTTTTTCCCCCGCTTTGAGGCCATGGTCTCCGGGTCGTCAGAGGCGGCCCTCTTCTTCCCCTTAGGAGAGGAATTGTCGGTTCCTCCCTTCAGAGCAGCCTCCTTCGAGGAGGCCATAGTTTCCTTGTCCTCCCCCTCACTTCCCTCCAAAGGCATGATCTTCAACATCCTGACTAGCACGGGATCCGGCTTGGTCTCAGGAAGGGGAGCCGGACACCTGATCAGCTTTGCCTTCGCTATCCACTCCTGTTTAAAAGGACAACTCTTTTAGGGGCGAGTTTATGACAATTTTACGGGTAGCGAGTCCGGGCACAAGGTTACTTACTTGAGTATCCGGGCGATTGCAGCTTAAACCTGCGTCCTCGGTCAAATACGGACACATTGCTTGTGATCCGAAGAACATTTTATACATCTCCACGGGCGTTGCGCACATAAAATGCTGGAGAGCTCGTGGTCCCTCCGGATTAAACTCCCACAGACGAAGGGAGCGACATTTGCCGGGCAGTGTTCGGCGGATCAGCATGACCTGCGTCACCTTGACCAGGTTGAGGTCTCTTTCTAAGAGATCCCTGATGCGGCCCTGCAACAAGGGCACGTCTTTGGATAACCCCCAATCTAATCCTTTGTTGACCCATGATGCTAGTCGTGGTGGGGGACCCGAGCGAAAGGCAGGAGGCGCCACCCACTTGGCGCTCCTGGGAGCGGTGATATAGAAGCACTCTCGTTGCCACAAGCCGAGCTCCTCTTGAAAGGAGCCCTCGGACCATGGAGCATCAGCATTCTTACTTATGACAGCGCCTCCGCACTCTGTGTGTCATCCCTCGATCATCTTCGGCTCCACTCCAAAAGTCTTGAGCCATAATCCGAAGTGAGGAGTAACACGGAGGAACGCTTCGCACACAACGATGAATGAGGAAATATGGAGGATGGACTCCGGAGCTAAGTCATGAAATTCCAGCCCATAATAGAACATCAGCCCCCTCACGAAGGGATCCATCGGGAAGCCTAACCCCCGAAGGAAGTGAGACATGAACACCACGCTCTCACCGGGCTGGGGACTGGGAATAGCCTGCCTTTGAGCAGGCAACCTATGAGAAATTTTGGCGGTCAAGAACTTAGCCTCTCTCAACTTTAGCACGTCCTCCTTCGTGACAGAGGAGGGAATCCATCGGCCTTGAAGGTCGGAACCAGACATTGTCGAAGGTCCGAAGCGCCTGGAATCTGGAGCCTAGGGTGTTGGAACTCGAGGCGACGGGCGAACTTGTTTTGAGATTGGAGAAAAGGAGTAAGGATTTGGTCTCTTTATAAGAGGTTGAATACCAGGAGCCCTCCCCGTAACCGTTTGGGACTCGCCTTTAATCGAGAAGACATGCTAACGGGCATGATTGGGTTACCCACGTCCGTATTGATGAGAATCCCGTAAATAAAGGGGACACGATCTCTGCTTTGACGAGACGTGCCAAGGAAACCGCCTCGCAAAACACGCTGAGGTGGAAAAGTGAAAACGATTCGAATAAAGGCTTGGCCGTAGTGTGATGTCACGCTGCGGAATACGTCAGCAGATTAGATTTTTGTTAATATTATTCTCTCTATGGCAATATGTGGGAACTTATTTTGCAGAGCCGGACACTACTCTTGGTGTTTACAAACTTTTATGAAGAATTTGGAGGAGGAACCCGCCTCGCAATGCCGAAGACAATCTGCGCGCCGGACTCGTCGTCATTGAAGCCTGGTTCAGGGGCTACTGAGGGAGTCCTGGATTAGGGGGTGTCCAGGTAGCCGAACTATACCTTCAGCCGGACTCCAGGACTATGAAGATACAAGATTGAAGACTTCGTCCCATGTCCGGATGGGACTTTCCTTGGCGTGGAAGGCAAGCTTGGCGATGCGGATATTCAAGATCTCCTGCCATTGTAACCGACTTTGTGTAGCCCTAACCCTCTCCGGTGTCTATATAAACCGGAGGGTTTTAGTCCATAGGACAACTTCATCATACAACAATCATACCATAGGCTAGCTTCTAGGGTTTAGCCTCCTTGATCTCATGGTAGATCTACTCTTGTACTACCCATATCATCAATATTAATCAAGCAGGACGTAGGGTTTTACCTCCATCAAGAGGGCCCGAACCTGGGTAAAACATTGTGTCCCTTGTCTCCTGTTACCATCCGCCTAGACGCACAGTTCGGGACCCCCTACCCGAGATCCGCCGGTTTTGACACTCAACCTTGACTTGGAGCTGGCCAATCAGAATTTGAAAAAGGCTAAAGACGAAGTAGCTGGTACGGAAGGTAATGACCCGTCGACTGTCTATCTTTACCATCTCTCAAGTTATCTCTTCGTTCTTCTCTCTGACCCGAGTGCATATTCTTCAGAGAAAATGAAGCAAGCTCTAGTACAGAAGGACCTTCACATTGCAGCTATGCAGAAGGAGGCTCAGGACAAGACAGCACTTGCTGACAAGAAGCTGGCTTCAGTCGGGGCACTGGAGGAGAATAACGCCAAGCTAAAGGCATCCCTCACTGAAGCCAACAAAGAAGTGACCCGTCTGAAGAAAGACAAAGCTGCTTTGAACGAGAAGATTGAAGGCATTTCTCGTAAGAGGAATGACCTGGAGGCTTATCTGGGGGCACTCGCCAAGAAGTTGTTCCTTATGCTCGAAGGTATTTTTCCTTATCCAATTGTTTAGCTATCGTCGATTCACCATAAAACCGTTGACTCATTATTTCTTTGTGTTTGTAGAATTCTATCAAAACTTTGAGGAAGAAACTGGGCGGATCGAGACAGGCCTAGACCCCATCCTTTCCCCTGTCGGTGATGAAGCTGCCATGAACGTGCTCCGACTAGAATTCGGTATCACCAGTATTACGGACTACCTTGCTCGCCTGAAGGTTGCGGTGTCGTGGATTGACTCAACGCTTTGGCCATAGGAGACGCTCCAGAATGACCTCGAGTCTTTGATGACTCGACTCAATGAGATCCCTGGCTGAGTGCAAGAGTGGAAGAAGTAATCTGCTCGCTGTTGTGCTGACGTAGCTCTGTCGCTAGTTCGAGTCCACTGCAAGGAGGCCAAGGAGGAAAAGCTAGCAGCGATCAAGGTTGCCAATACCAGGAGATACGACTTCCAGTATTTCATGGAGACCTTCATTGCTGCTGCCACTCAAATTGCAGATGGAATCGACCTGGACGAGTTCGTCGAGCCTGCCAGTGCTCCACCTGCGGAGTAAACAAACATTTATAATCGGATTGAATTTGCCTCGGTATGCCGAGTGGTCTTGTAACCGTTAAACTCTTTCGGACCTGATGCTCTGTCGAGTGGACCTCTGAATTTCTACTGACTTTGTGGTGCTGCTCAGTCGAGTGGATCATAGACAAGGGCATTCGGTGTCGTCCATGACCTGCTCGTCGTCTTCGTTGCAAGTAAGGATGGAGCGGACGTTGTATTTGTGTCGCAGCTCCGAGGATAAGGTCGTGGTCGACCTGCACCTCGTCGTCCTTACGGATAAGGACGGAGAGGATGTTGTATTTGTGCCGAGCTTCAAGGATAAGGTCATGGTCGACCTGCACCTCGTCATCCTTGCGGATAAGGATGGAGTGGACATTGTATTTGTGTCGCAACTCTGAGGATAAGGTCGTGGTCGACCTGCACCTCATCTTCCTTACAGATAAGGATGGAGCGGACATTGTATTTGTGCTGCAGCTCCGAGGATAAGGTCGTGGTCGACCTGCACCTCATCATCCTTGCGGATAAGGATAGAGCGTGTTTGAAACTTAGGCGAGTACGAGACTGCAGCTAAGCCCCCTGAGGGAGTCCTGGATTAGAGGGTCTCCGGACAGCCGGACTATATCCTTTGGCCGGACTGTCAGACTATGAAGATACAAGATTGAAGACTTCGTCTCATGTCCAGATGGGACTCTACTTGGTGTGGAAGGCAAGCTAGGCAATACGGATATGCATATCTTCTCCTTTGTAACCGACCTTGTGTAACCCTAGCCCTCTCCCGTGTCTATATAAACCGGAGGGTTTTAGTCCGTAGGACAACATACAATCATACCATAGGCTAGCTTCTAGGGTTTAGCCTCTCTGATCTCGTGGTAGATCTACTCTTGTACTACCCATATCATCAATATTAATCAAGCAGGACGTAGGGTTTTACCTCCATCAAGAGGGCCCGAACCTGGGTAAAACTTCATGTCCCCTACCTCCTGTTACCATCCGCCTAGACGCACAGTTCGGGACCCCCTACCCGAGATCCGCCGGTTTTGACACCGACATTGGTGCTGTCATTGAGAGTTCCTATGTGTCATCGCCGTTAGGCTGGATGGCCCCTTCTATCATCGATAGCGATGCAGTCCAAGGTGGGACTTTCCTCCCCGGACATATTTTTGTATTCGGCAGCTTTGCACTGCGGGCCAATTCGCTTGGCCATCTGGAGCAGATTGAAAGCTACGCCCCTGGCCATCAGGTCAGGTTTGGAAGCTTAAACTAAGCTTAAACTACACAGCCAATATCCGCGGAGACTTGATCTTCGATGGATTCAAGCCTCTGCCTTGTGCTTCACGCGGTTATGATGAGTACGATTTAGCTCTACCATCCGACAGCGTTCAGGAGATCGCACCGGTAGCTGCTCCGACCCTCAATTCGGAGCCAGTTGCGCCGTCCATGGTCGGGTGGATGGACCCCTCCATGGAAGCCTTACCCTCAGCGGCGATCAAGCCGAACATCGACCTTACCCTTCATAAGAGCCGTGTTGCTAAACTGCCGGACTCTTCTCTGACCATGGACTCTGAACCGCCTACGCCCGTTCCTATTAAATCCAATTGGGCACCGATCATGGAGTTTACCTCCGCGGATATTTTTCGGCACTCGCCCTTCGGCGACGTACTGAACTCATTAAGGTCTCTCTCCTTGTCTGGAGGATCCTGGCCGAACTATGTCCGGCAGGACTGGGATGCGGATGACGAAGAAATTCGCCACCCACCCACCACCCACTTAGTAGCCACTGTCGATGACATAACTGACATGCTTGACCTCGAATCCAAAGACATCGATGGTATGGACGACGATGCAGGAGAAGAACAAGAACCACTGCCCACAGGGCACTGGACGCCCACTCCATCACATGACGTATACATGGTGGACACACCAAAAGAAAATGATGACGAGGAACAGAAGGACGCAACGAAGGCTTGTCCCCTCGAGAAGCAGTCAAAGCGGCGTCGTAAGCGCCGCTCCAAATCCCGCCTCGGCAGAAACAACGATCATATAGACCCAGCGTTAGAGCAGGGTGAACCATTGCCGGATCACGGCAACACGGAGAATCAAACCGAACAACTCGACTCTGTCAAAGATAATAGTCCGGACGACATCACACCGGACAGACACCCAGAGCAACAGAATGCCCATCAAAGGCTTGTTGCTTCCGCGAGGAGTCTAAAAAAGCAGAAGCAAAGGCTCAAAGCTGCGCAAGACACACTCAGAATCAGATGGAGTAAAGTACTCAACACAGCAGCGAAGTACGGCGGTAGTCGCCACACCAAGAACTACCCGAAGCGGAAGTTTCTACCTGAATTCGATGAGGAGGCCTTAGATCCCCCGCAACCAAAAATAAAAACGGCCATCTGGCCAGATAGATGACCTCAAGGCCAACATAAAGCGGCAAACAACGCCACACATGAGCCAATACGTGATCCACGCAAAGGCTCGCATCAAAAGGATGGCGCAACCAGATCCATCTATAGACCACGCAAGCGCGCTCCAGCATATGATGCAACACAACAAACATCCGAACAACGCGGTACACCCAGATACAGGGGTGCCGCACACCCCCTATGTTTCACCGACGAGGTGCTGGACCATGAATTTTTGGAGGGATTTAAACCCGTAAACATAGAGGCATACGACGGAACAACAAACCCTGGGGTCTGGATTGAGGACTATATCCTCCATATCCACATGGCTCGAGGAGATGATCTCCACGCCATCAAGTACTTACCCCTCATGCTCAAAGGGCCAGCTCGGCACTGGCTTAAAAGCCTCCTCGAAAACTCCATTGGAAGCTGGGAAGAGCTCGAAGACGCCTTTCGGGCAAATTTTCAAGGGACTTATGTCCGAGCCCCGGATGCGGATGATTTGAGTCATATAACTCAACAGCCCAGAGAGTCAGCCCGCAAGCTTTGGAACAGGTTTCTTACTAAAAAGAACCTAATAGTCGACTGTCCGGACGCTGAAGCCTTGGCAGCTTTTAAGCACAGCGTCCGTGACGAATGGCTTGCCAGACACCTCGGCCAAGAAAAGCCGAGAACAATGGCAGCATTAACAAGCCTCATGACCCGCTTTTGCGCGGGTGAGGACCGCTGGCTAGCCAGACGCAGCACCGGCGACCCAAGTACATCCGAAGTTAGAGATGAAAACGGGAAATCACGATGCAACAAAAATAATAAGCGCCAGAATAAAGAAGATAGCCCGAAGAGCATGGCGGTAAACGCCGGATTCCAAAGCTCTCGGCCAGGTCAGCAAAAGCCGCCCTCTAAAGGCGCCAGAGATGAACTGTCCAGCCTAAACAAAATTCTGGACCAAATATGTCAGATCCAGAGCACCCCTGGTAAACCCGCTAATCATACCCATAGAGAATGTTGGGTCTTCAAGTAGTCCGGCAAGCTCAACACCGTACACAAGGGGGAGGATACACCAAGCGAAAACGAGGATGAGCCTCTCAAGCAAGACACGGGCGAACAAAAGAAATTTCCACCAGAAGTCAAAATAGTAAACGTGTTACACGTGATCAAGGGGAGAAACAAAGCGGCACTCCCAGAGAAATATGCCCAAGGGCCTATCACCGCGGAGTCCTGCCACTGGTCGTCTCAAACGATCACTTTCGACCATCGGGATTACTCAGCAAGTATCTGGCATGCAGGATGGGCTGCCTTGGTATTAGACCCAATAATTAACGGATACCACTTCACACGAGTCCTGATGGACGGTGGCAGCAGTCTAAACCTAATATATCAGGACACCGTCCGCAAAATGGGGATAGACCCAATGAACATTTGCCACAACAATACTACCTTTAAAGGAGTAACGCCAGGCCCAGGGGCTCATTGTACGGGCTCCCTGCTACTAGAGGTTATATTTGGCTTCCCTGATAACTTCCGTAGCGAAAATTTAACCTTCCACATTGCTCCGTTCCAAAGTGGCTATCAAGCACTACTTGGACGCGAAGCTTTCGCTTGCTTTAATGCAATACCTCATTACGCTTCCCTCACGCTTAAGATGCCCGGTCCATGCGGCATCATTACAGTAAATGGAAATATTGAGCGAGCCCTACGCGCCGAAGATAGTGCGGCTGACTTGGCAGCCGCACACTAAAACGGCCTCACCGGCTAAAAGCACTCGATAGGTCGTCAAGACAACAGACTCGGTTGGGCGAGTCCGGTGCAACTATATATAATTCATACAGGTTTGATGGCCACACCCCTATTACAATTACAAGGGGCTCAATGCGCGCAGACAAGTGGCAATTTTACTCATCTCGAAATTTACATGGTTTCTTTAAAACCTACCTTTTTGCACGACAACTTTTCACCTAAGTTCCTCTCTTTTACAGATGACTACCGTGCTATACCCATCCAGGATACGGCACAACGGAGACACAGGCGTAGACATGCAGCAGGGACCCGCCCCAAGGATTCTTTTTAGATTAAGACCCTGCGTCAACCTTTTTTACTATCTCTTGTTGATACACATCCCTCGGATTCTTAGTATAATTGAGAAGGATGCTGGTGTCTTGGCATGTGGCCACGTTAGAGTAATGCACGTACCTGGACACCAGGGGCTTCTTACAAAGGGCACTATTTATGCCCGGTTTATACCATAAAGACCGAATACCTTAGGGAGTGTTCGGCATCGCGAGATTGGCCTTATATGCATCAGCTTCGAATCATGTCTTTGGTCAAATGTTGGGTTGCCCGGCTCCTATGTTTTGGTACCTTACGTTCCGCTCTATCGGCTAAGGTAGCACTAGGAGAACTACTGCAATTGTGCCCCGGGTCATCCGGACGAGCGCCTCAGTAGAGAAAGCCGAAAACTGACTGTCATGATATAGCGTGAGACTGGTCAACCACTCGATGACCTATCGGAATGTTAGAATTCCTCCGCCTTAACAAAGGGCTGTTTCTTGGCCAGGCATGTACGCACCCCGAATTCGGGAGAGTGTGGAGCCACTAGGGGCTATATAGTAGCCCCACCGTCAAACTCCTATGGCTAAGTGAAAGTGTTAATGCATTATAGTCCGGTTGCCTTGTTCGCTATGCTATCACCTCCTTAATAGGGCCAAGACGTTGGGTTAAGTGTGAATCCGCGTCTTTTGCGAACACCTCTGCATTATATGCGTGGGGGCTGAAGCCGACGACTGCAATCTTTCAGGTTATACACATGTATACATAAACGGCCGCACAGGAGGCATCATATTACTTTCAGGCAAAAGTATAAACACAACCTTAATAAATTTCATAAAAACATTGTGTTTACAATGGGAATACATGTCACTCAAACATGATATTCTTCGAGCACTAGGCCTCTATCAAACAAGCACCCTCAAGAACTTCTTCGAAATAGTGCTCGGCATCCACTCAGCCTATGGCCGAACCCCACGCCGCAACAGTGGTAGCATCCATATCCGCTCAGTATGCTTTAACACGGGCAAGGGCCATCCGCAAGCCTTCTATGCACGCCGACCTCTTCATCGCATTGATGCGCGGCACCGCACCAAGGAACTGCTGCACTAAGCTGAAATAGCTAGTCGGCTTCGGCTTTTCCGGCCACAACTGATCCACGACAGTCCTCATGGCGAGTTCGGACAACCTATTGAGTTCGGCCCATTCGGCTAGCTGATCAGCCAATGGAAGCGGACGCTCTGGAATGTTAAATTGCGACCAGAACAGCTTGTCCACTTCACGATCTGTTTGATCTCGGAAGTATTTGGCCGCATCGACAGCGCTCGTAGCCAAGTCCATATATGCGTCTGCCGAACTCCATAGCCGATCCAGAGGGGCATACTGTGGATCTCCGAACTTCCTCCGCAGCATGAAGGGCTTCCTTGCCGCAATATCCCCGGCTTCACGCAGCTCCTCCTTCTTCGCTCTCATAGCAGAGCGGGTGTCTTTGGTCGTCATGGTGGCCTTCTCAAGGTACGTCGCCTTCACTCAGTTTTCTTCTTCAAGGAACTGGCAACGGTCGGCAGTGTCATTTAACTTTACAACCATCTCGGCTATTTTCTCTTTGCTCTCGCAATGCGCGGCCTTCTCGGCCCTCAACTCTTCGGCCGCCTTCAAAGCAGCAACATTACTCCTCCTTGCTTGTTCTTTGGCTCGGGCAAGTTCCACCCGAAGGGTCTCCATGGTGGCAGCTCCATCTGCAGTCACAACATATTAAAGATACTGGCATCATGCTGCTCTTACTATGTGACATTCACCAGACAACATTACTTACCATATGCCTCGTCAAGCCGCCTGTTAACAAGCTCGATGTCGGCATCTGCCGCATCCAGTTGCCGCTTTAGCTCGGCAAATTCATTAGTCCGGCCAGCCACCGGAGCTTCCATCACCTGCACATAAAGCGGTATGGTTATCACCTGGGACTACGATCCTCTGTTTGCCGCTGTTCTAGGTGACAACCAGAGTCTCAGGGGCTACTATCTACACAGGGCACATCTAAAAATGTGCGGTACCATCACAAATGTACATCATTTTACGTACCTCAAAGCCCGCCAGTAGACTCGTAAAGGCATCATGCAACCCGCTTTCAGCGGATGAAATCCTTCCCATCACCGTACCCATCAATGTACGGTGTTCTTCTGAGATGGCCGCTCGCTCCAACAGCTCCCTCAGTACGTCTGACTGCATACCAGACGGTGCCGGACTCTTCTGTTTGCACTCTTCGAGAGCCGGACGCTGGGGACTTCGGGTGACTATAGGATTATCTTCTGGCCTCACCGGATCCGGAGAGGCCCTCCGTGACGACACTTCAAGGTCGCCCGCTTCTTGAGCGGAGGAGTCCGGGGGAGGCGTTTCGCTCTCCATCATCTCCGGAAGAAGATCCCTCGAAGACGAGCTCTGCTGAGAAGGGCTAAGATCCGAACTGCAAGATAAATACTTCGGTTATTTTCCTCAGAGGTAAGGTAATATATCTTCACTATTAAAGTACTTTTTAATTACTTAAAACTCGTTAGAGGGCTGATCCCCGCACGGACTTTGTGCGGGAAGAGCACCCTCCAAGACAGGACCCTCTGGTGGAGATTTCTTCTCCCGCTTAGAAACCTTGGTTTGCGGATCTTCAGAGGTAGTCCTCTTCCTTCCCTGGGGTGAGAGAATGTCAGTTTCCTCCCATTGGTTATCCTCCCTCACGGAGGCGCTCGTTCCCTCGGTCGGAATAGGTAGCACTGGAGGCCCGCTTTCGCCCTCATTATTCCCCCCTTTGTCTTCCTTTGAGGGCTCCAGGCAAGGTGCTAGCTCGAGCATCTTTTCCAATACCGGATTTTCCAAACCCTCAGGAAGGGGGGCCGAACACCGAATCATCTTCGCCCTTATTATCCAGTCCTGGTCAAAGAGCGATTTCTCAGAATAACATCATGATAAATGAACGACGGTGTGTTCGGCTAGAGGATAACTTACTTGGTCGGCAGTGCGGTTGCTGCTTAGGCCCACGTCCTCGGTAGTGTCAGGACACTCTATCTGGGGTCCGAAGAATGATCTATACATCTCCTCATGCGTCAGGCCGAGGAAATTCTGAATAGCGTGCGGTCCTTCCGGGTTGAACTCCCACAGGCGAAGGGGCCGACGTTTGCATGGCTGGATCCGTCGAACCAGCATGACTTGCATCACCATAATCAAATTAAAATCTCCTTCGAAGAGATCTTGAATGCGGCTCTGCAGTACAGGCACATCCTTGGCTGGACCCCAGCTCAGCCTTCTACTAATCCATGACATCAGTTGTGGTGGAGGGCCTGAGCGGAAAGCAGGGGCGGCCGCCCACTTGGCACTTCTGGGAGCTATGATGTAAAACCACTCCCGTTGCCATAATCCGGACACCTCTAGAAAGGAACCTTTTGGCCACGGAGCTCCTACTATCTTGCTTATTAGTGCGCCTCCGCACGGTGCATACTGCCCTTTGACCGTCTTCGGCTTCACATCAAAGGTCTTGAGCCACAGGCCGAA
Organism: Triticum dicoccoides; assembly: GCF_002162155.2. Lineage (NCBI taxonomy): Eukaryota > Viridiplantae > Streptophyta > Magnoliopsida > Poales > Poaceae > Triticum > Triticum dicoccoides. The sequence continues at coordinate 265,034,276 of NC_041386.1, read as the reverse complement.
GTGAGGGGTAATGCAGAGGAAGGCCTCACAGACGACAATAAATGCCGAGATGTGGAGGAAGGAGTCTGGGGCTAGATCGTGGAAATCTAGCCCGTAATAAAACATCAACCCCCTAACGAAGGGATCCAGAGTGAGGCCTAGACCTCAGAGGAAGTGGGAGATGAACACGACGTCTTCATTGGGTTCAGGAGTAGGGATGACCTGCCCTTGGGCAGGTAGCCGATGCGAAACCTCGGCGGTCAGGTATCTGGCCGCCCTCAACTTCTTGATATCTTCTTCCATAATGGAGGAGGGCATCCATCGGCCTTGAAGGCTAGATCCGGACATGATTGAAGGTCCGAAGCACCTGACCTGGGCTTTGGGTGTTAGAACTCAAGGCGGGGGAAGGATTCGATTGAGCATGGGAGGGAAAAAAAGTAAAAGCCTTGTCCCTTTATAAAGAGGGTGAATATCAAGCGTCCTCTCCATAGCCGTTTGGGACTTGCCAATAATCTAGAAGTCCTAGACATGGTTGGGTTACCCACGACCGTATTGATGAGAATCCCGTAATTAGGGGAACACGATCTCTGCTTTGCCAAGATGTGTCAAGAAACCGCCTCGCGCTATGTGTGAAGCTGGTTGAAGAAAAACGGTTCAAATAATTACCGGGCCATGGCATAATGTCGTGTTGCCAAAACGTGTCAGCAGATTAGATTTGTGGAAATATTACTCTCTCTACAGTGGTATGTGGAAACTTATTTTGTAGGGTCGGACACTAGCCTTGTATTCAAATTCTCCCGTGATGTATTCGGAGGAGGAACCCGCCTTGTAATGCCGAAGACAATACTGCACGCCGGACTCATCGTCATTGAAGCCTGGTTCAGGGGCTACTGAGGGAGTCCTAGATTAGGGGGTCTCCGGACAGCCGGGCTATATCCTTTGGCCGGACTGTCAGACTATGAAGATACAAGATTGAAGACTTCATCTCGTGTCCGGATGGGACTCTACTTGGCGTGGAAGGCAAGCTAGGCAATACAGATATGCATATCTTCTCCTTTGTAACCGACCTTGTGTAACCCTAGCCCTCTCCGGTGTCTATATAAACCAGAGGGTTTTAGTCCGTAGGACAACATACAATCATACCATAGGCTAGCTTCTAGGGTTTAGCCTCTCTGATCTCGTGGTAGATCTACTCTTGTACTACCCATATCATCAATATTAATCAAGCAGGACGTAGGGTTTTACCTCCATCAAAAGGGCCCGAAACTGGGTAAAACTTCATGTCCCCTGCCTCCTGTTATCATCCGCCTAGACGCATAGTTCGGGACCCCCTACCCGAGATCCACCGGTTTTGATACCGACACCCCCCGAGTGGGAGGAATGCTCTCCACTCGGTAGGATTTTTTGAAACTTAGGCGAGTACTGGACTGCAGCTAAGCCCCAAGTGGGAGGGTTGCTCACCACTCGGTTGGATTTTTTGAAACTTAGGCGAGTACTGGACTGCAGCTAAGCCCCCGACTGGTAGGCATGCTCTCCACTCGGTAGGATTTTTGAAACTTAGGCGAGTACTAGACTAGAGCTAAGCCCTCGAGTGGGAGGGTTTCTCACCACTTGGTAGGATTTTTTGAAACTTAGGCGAGTACTAGACTGCAGCTAAACCCCCGAGTGGGAGGGTTGCTCACAACTCGGTAGGATTTTTTAAACTTAGGCGAGTATTG
>NC_041386.1:264956553-265032349 GCF_002162155.2 Triticum dicoccoides | reverse complement strand
CACTTGGTAGGATTTTTGAAATTTAGGCGAGTACTGGACTGTAGCTAAGTTCTAGAGTGGGAGGGTTGCTCACAACTCGGTAGGATTTGTGAAACTTAGGTGAGCACTGGACTGCAGCTAAGCCCCCGAGTGGGAGGGTTGCTCACCACTCGGTAGGATTTTTGAAACTTAGGTGAGTACTGGACTGCAGCTAAGCCCCCGAGTGGGAGGGTTGCTCACCACTCAGTAGGATTTTTTAAACTTAGGCGAATCGAATTTGCAGCTAAGCCCCGAGTGAGAGGATTGCTCCTCACTTGGTGGGATTTTGTTTTTTGAAACTTAGGCGAACCGGATTCGTGGCTAAGCCACCCACTGGGGGATTTTGGACACATGTATAAGTAATAACAATCATTCAGGAGGCTGGAAAACGATGACTTTGATAAACAAATTGAAAAGAACTTCTTATTACATCTCGACAGTCTGAATGCTTAAGTGTTAAAGTGGCGGAGAAGCTCCGCATTCCAAGCGTGTGGCTCGTCCTTCTTGTGCTCCACATCGTACAGGTGGTATGCTCCATTGTGAAGCACTTTGGTGATGATGAAAGGGCCCTCCCAAGCGGGAGCCAGCTTGTGTGGGTGTTGCTGATCCAGTCGGAGAACCAGGTCCCCTTACTGATGAAGGTCTTGTTGATAGATGGTCGACCTGATCAGGGTCATCTCTCTTTCCTCTTCCAGAAGGTCAACAACATCTTGTTGGTCTTGTTCTGCTTCTGCCTCTGAGAAAAGCTCTACTCGTGGGGCGTTGTGAAGGAAATCAGTCGGTAGTACTGCTTCAGCTCCATATACCATGAAGAAGGGAGTCCTGCCAGTAGACCGATTTGGTGTTGTTCTTAGACCCCATAGTACTGATGGTAACTCATCTACCCAGGCGCCACCTGCATGCTTGAGGTATCGCATCAATGTGGGCTTCAACCCTTGGAGGATCAAACCATTTGCTCTTTCTGCTTGTCCGTTTGACTGTGGGTGAGCGACTCAAGCATAGTCGACTCGAGTGCCTTGTGAAACACAGAAAGCTCTGAACTCATCTGAATCAAACTTTGAACCATTGTCTGTGATGATGCTGTGTGGGACTCCAAATATGAATGTTAACCCCCTAACGAAGCTGACGGCAGTGCCCGAATCGAGGTTCTTGATGGGCTTGGCTTCAATCCATTTAGTGAACTTATCGACTGCAACAAGCAGGTGAGTGAAACCACTTCTGCCAGTCCTCAAGGGTCCAACCATATCCAACCCCAAACGGAAAATGGCCAGACGAGTGGAATGGTCTTCAAGGCTGAAGAGGGCTTGTGAGACATGTTGGAGTAGAACTGGCAACCCTCACACTTGTCGACTATTTCCTTTGCCATTTCATTTGCTCGCGGCCAGTAAAAACCTGCTCGGTATGCTTTGGCCACAATTATCCGTGAGGATGCATGGTGACCACAGGTCCCCGAGTGGATATCATTGAGAATCATTCGTCCTTAATGCATCGCTGGGCAACTCCGGTCACACTTTCCCTATACAGTCGACCACTTATCACAGTGAAGGCTTTAGATCGACGAACAATCTTTTGCACTTCATCTTCATCTTCTGGAAGTTCTTTCTTGAGGATATATGCGACATACAACACTGTCCAGTCAGGGATGACGACCAAAACCACCATGACTAAGTCGACCACAGCTGGGACTTCGACTTCAGTCGGATCAGTAGAACTTTTAGGTTGTGGGGGCTCTTCTGTGAAGGGATTCTCCTGGACTGATGGTGTGGGAAGATACTCCAAGAACACATTGCTGGGAATGGGCTGTCGCTTGGAACCTATCTTTGCTAGGTCATCTGCAGCCTGATTCTTCAGTCGGGGAATGTGGTGAAGCTCTAGCCCTTCAAACTTCTTTTCTAACTTTCTCACTTCATTGCAATAGCCAGTCATAGCTAGGCTTCTGACATCCCACTCCTTCATTACTTGATTAACCACCAAATCCGAGTCGCCGTAGACCATTAGGCGACGGACGCTGAGCAAAATGGCCATTCACAACCCATACAGAAGTGCTTCGTACTCAGCTTCATTATTGGAGGAGTCAAAGTGAATCTGAAGGACATAACTAAGTTTATCACCTCACGGGGATACTAGAACAACTCCAGTGCCAGAGCCACTCAACATCTTGGATCCATCAAAGAACATAGTCCGATGTTCAGAGTGAACTTGAGTCGGCTGCTGTTGTTCAATCCACTCGACGAGGAAATCTACTATTGCTTGGGACTTGATTGCTTTCTTTGCCTCAAACTTGATATCCAATGGAAGGAGTTCAATCACCCATTTTGCCACTAGACCAGTTGCATCTCTGTTGTTCAGAATTTCTAACAATGGAGCATTGCTGACGACTGTGATGGAGTGATATGAGAAATAATGTGCCACCTTCTTCTAAGGCAAGTAAATTCCAGAGACAAGCTTCTGATAATGCGGATATCTCTGCTAGGACGGAGTTAAGACATCAGAAATATAGTACACTAGGTGCTGAACCTTCTAGGCTTTACCTTCTTCTTCCTGCTCGACCGTGAGTACTATACTGACAACTTGTCCAGTGGCTGCAATGTTGCTACCTCTTTTAGCACTGCGTTAGTTTTCCCCGAAGAGGAAGGGATGATGCAGCAAAGTAGCATAAGTATTTCCCTCGGTTTTTGAGAACCAAGGTATCAATCCAGTAGGAGGCTATGCGCGAGTCCCTCGTACCTTCAGAAAACAAATAAATCCTCGCAACCAACGCAAATAGGGGTTGTCAATCCCTATAGGGCCACTTAAGAGAGTGAGATCTGATAGATATGATAAGATAATATTTTTGGTATTTTTATGATAAAGATGCAAAGTAAAATAAAGGCAAAGTAAATAACTAAGTAGTAGGAAATTAATATGATAAAGATAGACCCGGGGGCCATAGGTTTCACTAGTGGCTTCTCTCGAGAGCATAAGTATTCTACGGTGGGTGAACAAATTACTGTTGAGCAATTGACAGAATTGAGCATAGTTATGAGAATATCTAGGTATGATCATGTATATAGGCATCACATCCGAGACAAGTAGACATCTCCTGCCTGCATCTACTACTATTACTCCACTCATCGACCGCTATCCAGCATGCATCTAGAGTATTAAGTTAAAAACAGAGTAACACCTTAAGCAAGATGACATGATGTAGAGGGATAGACTCATGCAATATGAAGAAAACCCCATCTAGTTATCCTCGATGGCAACAATACAATACGTGCCTTGCCGCCCTTACTGTCACCGGGAAAGGACACCGCAAGATTGAACCCAAAGCTAAGCACTTCTCCCATTGCAAGAAAGATCAATCTAGTGGGCCAAACCAAACTGATAATTCGAAGAGACTTGCAAAGATAACCAATCATACATAAAAGAATTCAGAGAAGATTCAAATATTATTCATAGATAGACTTGATCATAAACCCACAATTCATCGTTCTCAACAAACACACCGCAAAAAGAAGATTACATCGAATAGATCTCCACAAGAGAGGGGGAGAACATTGTATTGAGATCCAAAAAGAGAGAAGAAGCCATCTAGCTACTAACTATGGACCCGTAGGTCTGAAGTAAACTACCCATACTTCATCGAAGAGGCTATGGTGTTGATGTAGAAGCCCTCCCTGATCGATGCCCCCTCCGGCAGAGATCCGGAATAGGCCCCAAGATTGGATCTCATGGATACAGAAAGTTACGGCGGTGGAATTAGGGTTTTGGCTCCGTATCTGATCGTTTGAGGGTACGTGGGTATATATAGGAGGAAGAGGTACGTCGGTGGAGCAACAGGGGGCCCACGAGGGTGGAGGGCGCGCCTGGGGGGGGGCGGGGGCAGGCGCGCCCCCTACCTCGTGGCCTCCTCTTACTTGGCTTGACGTAGGGTCCAAGTCTCCTGAGTTGTATTCGGTGAGAAAATCATGTTCCCGAAGGTTTCATTCCGTTTGGACTCCGTTTGATATTCCTTTTCTTCGAAACCCTAAAACAGGAAAAAAAGCAATTTTGGGCTGGGCCTCCGGTTAATAGGTTAGTCCCAAAAATAATATAAAAGTGGATAATAAAGCCCAATAATGTCGAAAACAATAGATAATATAGCATGGAGCAATAAAAAATTATAGATACGTTGGAGACGTATCAAGCATCCCCAAGCTTAATTCCTGCTCGTCCTCGAGTAGGTAAATGAAAAAACAGAATTTTTGATGCGAAGTGCTACTTGGCATAGGAAGATTCAAGACAAAAGTTACTTGGCATAATTCTTCTTAATTTTTGATGTGAAGTGCTACTTGGCATATCAAACAGAATTTTTGATGCGAAGTGCTACTTGGCATAATTCTTCTTAATTGTGCTATGAATATTCAGATCTGAAAGATTCAAGACAAAAGTTTATATTGACATAGAAAATAATAATACTTCAAGCATACTAACAAAGAAATTATGTCTTCTCAAAATAACATGGCCAAAGAAAGTTATCCCTACAAAATCATATAGTCTGGCTATGCTCTATCTTCACCACACAAAATATTTAAATCATGCACAACCCCAGTGACAAGCCAAGCAATTGTTTCATACTTTTGACATTCTCAAAACTTTTTCAATCTTCACGCAATACATGAGCATGAGCCATGGATATAGCACTATAGGTGGAATAGAGTGGTGGTTGTGGAGAAGACAAAAAGGGGAAGATAGTCTCACATCAACTAGGCGTATCAACGGGCTATGGAGATGCCCATCAATAGATATCAATGTGAGTGAGTAGGGATTGCCATGCAACGGATGCACTAGAGCTATAAGTATATGAAAGCTCAAAAAGAAACTAAGTGGGTGTGCATCCAACTTGCTTGCTCATGAAGACCTAGGGCACTTTTGAGGAAGCCCATCATTGGAATATACAAGCCAAGTTCTATAATGAAAAATTCCCACTAGTATATGAAAGTGATAACATGAGAGACTCTCTACTATGAAGATCATGGTGCTACTTTGAAGCACAAGTGTGGTAAAAGGATAGTAACATTGTCCCTTCTCTCTTTTTCTCTCATTTTTTTATTTTTTATTTTTATTTTTTGGGCCTTTTCTCTTTTTTTATGGCCTCTTTTCTCTCTTTTTTTATTTTTCGTCCGGAGTCTCATCCCGACTTGTGGGGGAGTCATAGTCTCCATCATCCTTTCCTCACTGGGGCAATGCTCTAATAATGATGATCATCACACTTTTATTTTTCTTACAACTCAACAATTACAACTCGATACTTAGAACAAGATATGACTCTATATGAATGCCTCCGGCGGTGTACCGGGATATGCAATGATTCATGAGTGACAAGTATGAAAGAATTATGAACGGTGGCTTTGCCACAAATACTGTGTCAACTACATGATCATGCTAAGAAATATGACAATGATGGATTGTGTCATGAACGGAACGATGGAAAGTTGCATGGAAATATATCTCGGAATGGCTACGGAAATGCCATAATAGGTAGGTATGGTGGCTGTTTTGAGGAAGGTATATGGTGGGTGTATGATACCGGTGAAAGGTGTGCGGTATTAGAGAGGCTAGCAAGGGCGGAAGGGTGAGAGTGCGTATAATCCATGGAGTCAACATTATTCATAAAGAACTCATATACTTATTGCAAAAATCTACAAGTTATCAAAGCAAAGTATTACGCGCATGCTCCTAGGGGATAGATTGGTAGGAAAATACCATCGCTCGTCCCCGACCGCCACTCATAAGGAAGACAATCAATAAATAAATCATGCTCCGACTTCATCACATAACGGTTCACCATACGTGCATGCTATGGGAATCACAAGCTTCAACACAAGTATTTCTCAAATTCACAACTACTCAACCAGCATGACTTTAATATCACCATCTCCATATCTCAAAACAATTATCAAGTATCAAACTTATCATAGTATTCAACACATTCATAAGAAAGTTATATTATTAATCTTGCATACCAAGCATATTAGGATTTTAAGCAAATTACCATGCTATTAAGACTCTCAAAATAATCTAAGTGAAGCATGAGAGATCAATAGTTTCTATAAAAACAAATCCACCACCGTGCTCTAAAAGATATAAGTGAAGCACTAGAGCAAAATTATATAACTCAAAAGATATAAGCGAAGCACATAGAGTATTCTAACAAATTCCAAATCATGTATGGCTCTCTCAAAAGATGTGTACAGCAAGGATGATTGTGGTAAACTAATTAGCAAAGACTCAAATCATACAAGACGCTCCAAGCAAAACACATATCATGTGGTAAATAAAAATATAGCTCCAAGTAAAGTTAACGATAGAAGTAGACGAAAGAGGGGATGCCTTCCAGGGCATCCCCAAGCTTTGGCTTTTAGGTGTCCTTAGATTATCTTGGGGGTGCCATGGGAATCCCCAAGCTTAGGCTCTTGCCACTCCTTGTTCCATAATCCATCAAATCTTTACCCAAAACTTGAAAACTTCACAACACAAAACTTAAAGTAGAAAATCTCGTGAGCTCCGTTAGCGAAAAAAAACTAAAGACCACTTCAAGGTACTGTAACGAACTCATTATTTATTTATGTGGGTGTTATACCTACTGCATTCCAACTTCTCTATGGTTCATAAACTATTTTACTAGCCATAGATTCATCAAAATAAGCAAACAACACACGCAAAACAGAATCTGTCAAAAACAGAACAGTCTGTAGTAATCTGTAGCTAGCGCAAGATATGGAACCCCAAAAATTCTAAAATAAATTTCTGGACGTGAGGAATTTATCTATTAATCATCTGAAAAAATAATTAACTAAATAGAACTTTCCAAATAAAAATGACAGCAGTTCTCGTGAGCGCTAAAGTTTCTGTTTTTACAGCAAGTTCAACAAGACTTTCCCCAAGTCTTCCCAACGGTTCTACTTGGCACAAACACTAATTAAACACAAAAAACACAACCAAAACAGAGGCTAAATAATTTATTTATTACTAAGCATGAGCAAAAATCAAGGAATAAAAATAAAATTGGGTTTCCTCCCAACAAGCGCTATCGTTTAACGCCCCTAGCTAGGCATAACAAGCAAGAATAGATCTAGGTATTGCCATCTTTGGTATTAGGAAAGAAAAGAGCAAACTTGCTATCTATAGAATTAATCCTTCTATTTTGATAAAGCACATGGCTATTAATGGTAGAAGAAAGATTAAGTATGTTACGGAAGTTTGTATCTAGGCTTGCCTTTATCTCTTTAATAGATTCATTTTGGTAAGAGAGCAAAAGAGATGTAGATTCCACTTTCTCATTCATGGGGTGCCCAAATATAGTTTTCATTTTTTCATAAGTGTCTACGACATCCCCTTCAAGGAAACCTTCTTCAAATATAGAATCTAAGACATGCTTAAAAGAAGAAGGAAGGGCAATATAAAAGCTTTTTAGGTAAACTTCAATTTGATATTGAGGAACATAGCTAGCCCTGATCCTTAATAGTCTATACCAAGCATCTTTCAAAGATTCATCAAGTAAATAACGAAAAATTCCAGAATCATCTTCGTCAAAATTATTAAGACTCTCATTGATAACTCTGGTAGGTTTTTCCATAGTATCCATATTTATAAGTTTAGCGAGGATAGAGGGGTTGTCCAAAGTACTAAAACTCTGGAGAGGACCCCCAACCCTTTTTGATTCAGACATAGCGGAAGAAAGGCAAGTGGAAAGAGAGGGAGGATAGAGAGAGAGGGTGAATAAAACGGCAAGGGTGAATTGGGGGGGGAGGAAAACGACGTATGTGATGGGTACTTGGTATGTTGACTTTTGCGTAGACCTCCCCGGCAACGGCGCCAGAAATCCTTCTTGCTACCTCTTTTAGCACCGAGTTGGTTTTCCCCGAAGAGGAATGGATGATGCAGCAAAGTACCGTAAGTATTTCCCTTAGTTTTTGAGAACCAAGGTATCAATCCAGTAGGAGGCTACGCGCGAGTCCCTTGTACCTGCACAAAACAAATAAATCCTCGCAACCAACACAAATAGGGGTTGTCAATCCCTATAGGGCCACTTACGAGAGTGAGATCTGATAGATATGATAAGATAATATTTTTGGTATTTTTATGATAAAGATGCAAAGTAAAATAAAGTCAAAGTAAATAACTAAGTAGTAGGAGATTAATATGATAAGGATAGACCCAGGGGCCATAGGTTTCACTAGTGGCTTCTCTCGAGAGCATAAGTATTCTACGGTGGGTGAACAAATTACTGTTGAGCAATTGACAGAATTGAGCATAGTTATGAGAATATCTAGGTATGATAATGTATATAGGCATCACGTCTGAGACAAGTAGGCTGACTCTTGCCTGCATCTACTACTATTACTCCACTCATCGACCGCTATCCAGCATGCATCTAGAGTATTAAGTTAAAAACAGAGTAACACCTTAAGCAAGATGACATGATGTAGAGGGATAGACTCATGCAATATGAAGAAAACCCCATCTTGTTATCCTCGATGGCAACAATACAATACGTGCCTTGCTGCCCTTACTGTCAGCGGAAAGGACACCGCAAGATTGAACCCAAAGCTAAGCACTTCTCCCATTGCAAGAAAGATCAATCTAGTAGGGCAAACCAAACTGATAATTCGAAGAGACTTGCAAAGATAACCAATCATACATAAAAGAATTCAGAGAAGATTCAAATATTATTCTTTGATAGACTTGATCATAAACCTACAATTCATCGTTCTCAACAAACACACCGCAAAAAGAAGATTACATCGAATAGATCTCCACAAGAGAGGGGGAGAACATTGTATTGAGATCCAAAAAGAGAGAAGAAGCCATCTAGCTACTAACTATGGACCCGTAGGTCTGAAGTAAACTACTCACACTTCATCGGAGAGGCTATGGTGTTGATGTAGAAGCCCTCCGTGATCAATGCCCCCTCCGACTGAGCTCCGGAACAGGCCCCAAGATGGGATCTCGTGGATATAGAAAGTTACAACGGTGGAATTAGGGTTTTGGCTCCGTATCTGATCGTTTGAGGGTACGTGGGTATATATAGGAGGAAGAAGTATGTCGGTGGAGCAACAGGGGGCCCACGAGGGTGGAGGGCGCGCCTTGGGGAGGGGGGCAGGCGCACCCCCCTACCTCGTGGCCTCCTGTTAGTTGGCTTGACATTGGGTCCAAGTCTCCTGAGTTGTATTCGGTGAGAAAATCACGTTCCCGAAGGTTCCATTCTGTTTGGTCTCCGTTTGATATTCCTTTTCTTCGAAACCCTAAAACAGGCAAAAAAACAGCAATTCTGGGTTGGGCCTCCGGTTAATAGGTTAGTTCTAAAAATAATATAAAAGTGGATAATAAAGCCCAATAATGTCCAAAACAGTAGATAATATAGCATGGAGCAATCAAAAATTATAGATACGTTGGAGACGTATCAAATATAAAGCAGTAAAGGCTCTTTGTTGATTGGAGCAGCGAGCACCGGCTGGGTGGAAAGCAGGGTTTTGAGCTCTGCAAACGCTGCGTCAGCTTCAGTTGTCCACTCGAACTTATCAGATTTCTTCATCAATCGGTAAAGAGGCAATGCCTTTTCACCGAGACGAGAGATGAATCGACTCAAGGTGGCCAAACAACGAGTAAGCTTTTGCACGTTGTGTATGCACATAGGGCTTTTCATTCGGAGTATTACGCCAACTTTCTCTGGGTTAGCATCGATCCCACGTTCGGAAACGAGGAAACCGAGTAACTTTCCGCCTGGAACTCCAAACGTACACTTTGACGGGTTAAGCTTGATATCATATCTTCTCAGGTTGGCAAAGGTTTCAGCAAGGTAAGTCAGCTGGTCGGAACCTTTACGTGACTTAACCACGATGTCATCCATGTACACTTCCACATTCCGACTGATTTGAGTGAGCAGGCACTTCTGTATCATGCGCATGAATGTGGCGCCAGCATTTTTGAGACCAAAGGGCATGGTAACATAGCAAAAACACCCGAATGGGGTGATAAAAGATATTTTTATTTCATCGGCTCCATACAGTCGGATCTGATGATACCTGGAGTACGCGTCTAGAAAGGACAATCGCTCACATCCCGCAGTTGAGTCGACCATTTGATCGATGCGGGGGAGAGGGAAATGATCTTTCGAGTAGGCCCGATTGATGTGTTTGAAGTCAATACACATACGGAGTGAATTGTCTTTCTTGGGAACCATGACGATATTGGCGAGCCACTCGGAGTGGTAAATCTCTCGGATGAACTCGACTGCCAGAAGCCGAGCCACTTCCTCGCTAATTGCCTTTCTCTTCTCCACGGTGGATCGTCGGAGGTGCTCTTTGACGGGCCTTGCTTTTGGGCCGACTCACAAAAGGTGCTCAGCCAGTCCCTTGGGCACACCTAGCATGTTAGAAGGTTTCCATGCGAAGATGTCCCAGTTCTCACGGAGGAATTGGATGAGCGCTTCTTCCTATTTGCCGTCGAGTTTTGTTGATATATGAGTCGGAGCAGCATTGGGATTAGTCGGGTGAATATGAACTGACTTTGTTTCACCAGACAACTTAAAAGCAGACTCTGAAGCAGGCTTCTTAGCTCTCAACAAATCACTCGGATCTGCTGTGTTCTTGTATTCCTCCATTTCTATTGCTGCCATCTGTTCATCGGCAATCTTCGAGCCCTTCTGGAAGCACTCTTTCGCTCGCTGCCGATTACCAGTGACTGTAATCACGCCCCTAGGGCCAGGCATCTTGAGTTTAAGATACATATAACACGGTCGAGCCACGAAACAGGCGTACGCAGTTTTGCCCAGGATAGCATGATAGGCACTATGAAAATCCATGACTTCAAATGTCAACTTTTCCTTCCGGTAATTCTTTGAATCAACGAAAGCCACGTCAAGAGTGATCTGGCCAAGTGAATAGGCTTTCTTTCCCGATATAACTCTGTGGAACCGCATGTTACTCTCACTGAGTTTGGACATCGGAATGCCCATCCATCGAAGGGTCTCAGCATACAAAATGTTCAATCCACTGCCTCCGTCCATCAAGGCTTTGGTCAGTCGGGTGCCTCCAACGACTGGGTCGACCACCAACGCTTGCCTCCAAGGGGTGGCAACATGCGGCGGGTGGTCTGACTGGTCGAATGTGATAGGAGTCTTCGACCATTTCAGATACGTCATCGTTGCCGGAGAAACCATGTTTACTTCTCTCTTGATGACTTTCAGTAGACTTTTGCTTTCAACATCAGCAAAAATCACCAAAGTGGAATTGATATTGGGAAATCCATCATAATCATCTTCCTTGTCCTCATCCTTATCGGAATCCTTTTCCTTCTCACTGGGTTGCTTTTCTCGCAACTGCTGAATAAGGACTCGGCATTGCCGAGTGGTATGCTTGGGATAGATAAGATTTCCCTCTTCATCCTTCTTGATGTGAATGTGACATGGTAAATCCAACACGCCATTCCCGGCTGAATCTTTCACCTTCTTAGGGGTCCACGACCCTTTAGGTTTTCCTTTAGGTTTCCCTTGGGTTGCGACTGCAACCTCTCCAGGCACCGCAGGTTCTGCTTTGCGCTTCTGCTTCCGATTGGAATTACCTCCTCCAGTGTCCTGGCTGACTGGTTTTCTCTTGCCACTGTGGAGTCGGTCTTCTTCTTGGTCGTTGGTGTACCGAGTGGCTATCTCTATCATTTGAGTCAAAGACATGTCTCCTGTCCGACCGAATTTCAGGTTGAGCTCCCGGTACCGAATGCCCTCCTTGAAGGCGCAAACTGCTTGATGGTGAGTCACATTCTCCACAGTGTGGTGTAAAGTGGTCCACCTCTGGAAGTAATCCCTCAAAGTTTCATTCGGCTTTTGCACGCAATGTTGCAATTCTGTCAATCCTGCTGGCAGTTTGCACGTGCCCTCAAACGTTGTGACAAACACTCGGGCCAACTGTTCCCAGCTGAAAATACTGCCTGGAGTCAACTGATTCAACCAAGCTCTAGGTGACCCTTCAAGCATCAGGGGAAGATGCTTCATGGAAACTTCATCATTTCCTCCAATGATCTGCATAGCCACTCGGTAGTCCTCAGGCGAGGTGTCAGGCTTTGATTCACGAGTGAACTTACTGACCCCAGTCGCCAACCTGAAGTTGGGAGGGATCTGTACAACCCTGATGGCTCTACTAAAACACTCGGGGACCAAAAACATGTACTCTGCTTCCAGTCGGGCGATCCCTGTCTTGCCCTTCTCTATGTGCCCGATTCCTGTCCACCAAACCTTGTACCAAAATGGACCTTGCATCAAACCCTGGTTCTCTTGGGTCGACTGGCCTCCTCCGCTCCTCGTTGTATGGGCGCCTATCATCATAATGCCGGGGCACGTATGATTCGCCCCTCGGAGGGGGCATAGGCACTCGACGGCGGTCATCACGGTCGAGCCGATGATCTTGTTGCTCATGATTCCGACCCATATACTGCCCTTGCTGATGCCCACATCCCTCACGATGCGGGGGCGATCTTGGGCTGTGAGCCGACTGGACAGTATCAGCCACCACAGATCTGCTATGAATTCTGTTGCATGACTAAGATACTGAAGTGTTCTGCTCTCCTGCTGCTCGGAGCACCGCTCTGATCTGCATCAAACCTCTACCAGCTTCCGATTGGGACGGCTGAATGGATTCTGCTATACGGGCCACAGCGGTAAGATTCTAAATCGGAGTGCGGTATACCTATGGTTCGGGTGGAAATAGCTGACGCTGCTGTCGACTAGACTCGGGGGTCTGTCGGCGAGCACGGTCGCCGAGTGCACGCTGAAGATACTCGAGTCTGGTGCGCCCAGCCAAAGTGGCCAAACGCGCTGCCTCCAAGGCCCGAGCCTCAGAGGACTCGCCGACATCGAGCGTGTGGAGGGCCTCCACATTGCTATGGTGAAGTTCCTCCCTCTGCTGAGAAGAGAGAGTTTCGGGGTGGTACTCTTCATGAACGCGCGACGGATCACCGCCGCCATTGTTGCCGTTGTTGCGATGCATGCCAGGCGGACTGCGAGGTGTGTCGACCATCAGGACCTCCGCCGTCGGGTCGCTGCTATCGCACTCGGACAGGGTCTCGACGGAGCCAGTCGACAGGTCGAACATGCCATAGAGAGATTCGTCGGGCTCGATTGCCGCGACTTAAGGAGTGGCCGATTGATGCGCCACCGCGTGCTTCACCCACCGCTGAAGCCGTGACCGACCGGATCGCTTGTGACGGCAAACAGCGGGGAGCGAAGATGCTGTAGGGGCCAACCTATACTGAGTCGACGGCTGCTGCAGAAGGATGCCATGAACGCATGCGCGAAAGTGCGTTGCCCCGCGGATGGGGAGCGCCTCGTCGTCGAGAGGAGCTTCCTGAAGCCAAGCGGAGTCGTCGGCGATAAAGATGAGCGCACCGAGACGGATCTCGCGGCCCTCAGCCAGACCTCCGCCAGAAACCATGATGGAAGGACTTGGAGAAATCGCAACCTCACCAGAAAGTCGCTTAGACACCTGCCCCACGGTGGGCGCCAACTGTCATGGTTCTATGTCTGTCAGTAAAGTAGGGGGTAGGGATGTAGAGGTAAGATCCTAGCTACAGTGAGATTGTGCACGCAAGATGTACGAGTTCAGGCCCTTTGTGGTGGAAGTAACAGCCCTACGTCTCGGTGCCCGGAGGCTCGGTCGATTGGATTATGCATGAAGTTACAGGGGTGCGAGCCCTTGTGCCGGAGGAGGGGGTGGCTTATATAGAGTGTGCCAGGACCACAACCATCCCATGTTACATAGGGTTCAATGTACATAAAGATGATGCGTTACTGGTAACGCCAGTAATTAAGTCATATAACCGATCATTAATGTTGCGGAGTGAATGCCTGACCGTTGCTATCTGGAGTGACTTTAGGCCTTCTATACTCCGAGTGGTTCCTGTACGGTCGAGTGATGATGTACTAGTCGAATGGAATTGGGATATCCGAGTGGAGATGTTGGTCGAGTGTTCATGTGTTGAGGTGACTCCAGTCGGTAGAATATGCTATCCTTTGATTAACTTTGACTGTAGGGCAGTGTCCTTGGGGGGGGGGTGTTTAGATCAGGTCTATTGGCCTATCCTAGGTGCACGTCATTGTCACCCCCTATTGCCGTCACTCACTAGGCGATGGTTCCAAATGTCGTTGCGGAATGGGGTCAAAAACCGTTTGTATAGGACCGACGCATGCCAGTGTTTCTTCGTCGGTAGGAGCTTGAGGAATAGCGACTGTGAGCCCAAGCTGAACCACATTCCACATATCATCATCTATTGCTCGGAGACGGATCTTCATCTTCTCCTTCCAGAAGGGATAGTCTGTCCCATCGAATATGGGAATCTTGAGATGCAATTTGTAGTTCACTGAAGACACACTTAAACTCCAAAGTCGTTAGACTAAAATGAGAGGAGTCAAGGAGTACCTTGCTTTGATACCAACTGTAGGAACGAAGTATGTCTACCAGAGGGGGGTGAATGGGAGTTTTATATTTTCTTCGGGAAACTTAAATTTCTCATAACACAATAGCGGAACGAATGAAAAACTAACTAGACTGAACTAAAGCAGAGTACCAAAGGGAAACTAAGACATGCATCGAGGTTAATCATACGAACAAAAATGCATTGAAGGTAAACATGGGTGACAGAGATAACCGACGATGCTCGAGGGCGACAAGGTATTTGTTCGACCAGTTCATCCTTCTGCACAAGGACTACGTCTGGTTGGAGGGGTTGTGACTTAAAACGGAATATAAACTCTGTTCACCCTATTCTCCTCGACAATTGATTCATCAACCGATGCCGATTACTCGTGGTAGATACTCGAGGGTGATCTCCGAACCTTTACAGACTTCTTCTTTGAGAACCACAATCACTCTTGGTCTCTGAAGAAATTTACACCTAACCTTCTAGAGAGTCTGCAGCTCTCAAGAGTATAATAAGCGGAGCGTACTAAACTTATATTTCCAGTGACTACAAAAAAGAAACATCTGTGACATTTTGGGCCAAACGAATTTTTTTTGTCATGCTTATGACACTTCAATGACGATAATTGTCACAAAACCCGGTATCATCATAGATGTGGTGGGCTCCTACATCTATGAAAAAGATCATGACAGGAAATGGGCTTTTCGTCCTGGGCAGGCCGGAGACACAGCTGCATGACATTCTTTGGGCCGTCCATGACGGAAAAACCATGATAGAAGCGAGGGCGGGGAAAATATCAGGGAGTTCCTGGTTACGGTGGGTGGTCGGGGCCGAGCGATGCACAGAGGTTTGTGCATTTCTCTCGTACACGTACGCGCTGTGTGTGAGGCATTGCACTCTACTGAACCTGATCGAGGCATTCGCCTACTGAACCCGAGTGATTGCACTACATGCTACACGTTACTGAACATGAGTCCCTGGCTATTAACAGAACCCGATCGAGCGATTCCTTCGCTACTACTGCTAACAGAAGCTGATCGAACCTGCTGCCTCTTGATGAACAGTGAGCGTTGTTTCGGGGTTGGATGAACAATTCCCGATGGGGGGTGGGTTGGATGAATAGCACCCCGTGGTAGTAGAGGTGGTTGCCGCTGGATGAACAGGACCCCGATCGAGCCGGTTGGGGGTGGCTGAACATGACCCCATGGAGGGTTGGATGAACAGGACCCTGTGGAGGGCTGGTTGAACAGTAGCCGGTGGAGGGCTGGATGAACAGTAGCACGTGGAGAGGTGGTTGAGCAGGACCCCGTGGAGAGGGCTGGTTGAATAGTAGCCGGTGGAGGAGTGGTGGAGGCTGGATGAACAGGAGCCCATTGATGAACAGTTGCAGGTGGAGGCTGGAGGAGGTTGACGGTGTATGAACAGTAGCCCGTGGAGGTTGGAGGAGGTCGATGGTGGAGATGAACAGTAGCCCGTGGAGTCCTGTTTTGTGGTACGCCACACCCCTCCCGATGAACAGGACCCCCGTTTCGATCGTAGCACAAGTATGTTTCCTCCGTTTTACGGTACGTCACACCCCTCCCGATCAACAAGACCCCATTTCGATTGTAGGCACTCGAACACAAGTCCGTTTCCTCCATTTTGTGGTATGCCAGACCCCTCCCGATGAACAGGATCCTGTTTCGACCGTGGCCAGTCGAACACAAGGCCGTTTCCTCCGTTCTGCGGTACGCGAGGCCTCATTTCGATCACCTGTTCGTCCAAGCCGGTTGGCTCCCGATGAACACGACCCATTTCGTTGCCTCCCGATGAACATGATGACATGGTTTCTCTGTTTCGACCCAGCCATGTACACGAGCCCTTGCCATACGTATGCGAGAGTAGGCATTCAAAACCCCGCCCGTATGTATGTATGTGGCCGTATTTACTTTATTGTACCCTGGTTGTACGTACGTGTACATGATATTAATAGGATTGCGTGACATGCTACGTGCACGCCTCTACTACGATCTGTGCCCTCCCTTACTCGGCCACGGTTCATCGCTGCAGCCTGCAGACAGACCGGCCAATATGTATGTACACGTTCGCGACCAGAATGACAATGCTACCTACGCTTCGACCAGGCGGGTCCCAACTATCAGGGAGGATAAGGAGGCACTTCCTTGCGTGCGAAGATGTAGCTGTTGGGTCCTAGCAGTCAGGGGGGAAATGTTTTTTGCGAAATATGGTGGCCCATCCGGTGGGTCCTTGCTGTCAGGTGGGGGAATCATTATTTTGCACGTAATAAGGTTGCACTTCCTTGCTACGGCTGGGGACCCAGCTGTCAGCATCTCCACGTATAGTACTCTTCCGATGGAAGTCGTTCCTTGACCACATTGACCACGCCGCGCTGAGATTACCAAGGCGGTGGAAGACGGCGAGGCCTAGGAAGGGGACGACGTGGAGCCGGGGAAGACGCGACAGTGGATGTCCATGCGGAGAGGAGTACGAGGGTTCACTTGTTCGGCTGCGGTGTGAGGCTGCCGTCGCCGCAGAATAACAGGGGGTGTGGGTGAGTAGAGGGATGGCTTGGCCAGCGGTGGGAGTAGTAGGGGGCGATGAGGCCTCCGCGGCAGCACAACCGGCAACGAGAGGCAGGAGCACGCGGCACGACCGGCACTGGTTTGGGCGACTGGAGCAAGAAGACCAGAGGTTGAAGAAGCACTACGGCCGTTGGATGGACATCGTACGGTCACTAGAGCTAGAATTGTTCGTATTGACTATGTTGACAAAGGCCTCCATCCATGTCAACTTAGTAGGCCCATAAGTCAGCCTCCCACTATGGTGGGTCCCAGCTAGTAGGGGGAGTATTCATTTTTTGTGCGTAATAAGGAGGCACTTCCTTGCATGCGAAGATCTAGCTGATTGGTCCGAGCTGTCATTGGGAGTATTCATTCTTTTTGGCGTAATAAGGAGGTACTTGCTTGCGTGCGGCCATGGACCATGTGGGTCCCAACTGTCAGCCTCTCCATGTACATCCCTCTTCCGATGTTGTTGTTTGTTGACAACGTTGACCACGCCGTGCCGAGAACACCATCGCGATGGACGACAGCGAGACCCAGGAAGGGAATGACCCAGAGGCGGCGAAGCCACAACAGTCGAGGGATGTGGGTGAGTAGAGGGATGGCTTGGTCAGCAGTGGGAGTAGTAGGGGGTAGTGAGGCCTGTACGGCAGCACAGCCGGCCATGGGAGGCGGTCCCACCGGCACTGGATTTGGTGGCTGGAGAAAGAAGATCATAGATTGAAGAAACACGATGGCCGTTGGATTAACATCCAACATTTATGTCTGCTAGAATCGTTTGTTGACGTATATAATAAGTAAAAAAATCTTGCATACGCGTCAACTTAATAGGCCCACATTTCAGACCATTCCCTATTCTTAAAATAATTTATAGCTCATTGCAACTTCTTATGCAATTTGTTGTAGTCTGTTTTTTTGTTGGCCAGGGTTAAAAATTTAAATGAAATTTCGCATATTTCTCCGAGTTCCAAACTATTTTTAATACCATAATGTCGAGCCAAATTTAAAGTACTTTGAATATATATTTAAATTAGGTTAAAGCCTAGTGAAATTGGAATCTGAAAATGTCAAAAAATTCAGAAATTATAAAGTAATTGCCAATTTGTCATCTATTTTTTATATTTACAACCTATTTCATATTTCTTACAAATTTATAGGTGTCTTGAAAGAGTTCCAGCCCATCAGGGTGTAGAAAAATAAGTAGGCCTGGATTGGGTATTGTTCAGAAAAAAACTGGGCTCATTTTCACAAAGAAAAAATAGCTGGGCTGGTCATGTGGTGAACATAAAATATAAGCCTAGGCTAGACGAGCCACAACCCAGTTGAAACCCTGCTCCGTCTCAACAATAACAAAAAAATACTACTCGAGCAGCTACATCCCAGGTGCCAATCGATCTTATGCTGTTCTCTTGTCTATTGACTATATACACTAACAATGTCGTGGGTCCCTGATGTCAGGAAACCACTAGGAGGAAGCATTTTCTTTTTCCATACGCTGACAATGGAGTATATATAACAAAAAATGAGGATCTTCCTTGCGTATGGCCATGGACATGGTGGGCCCCTACTGTCATCCTCTCCACGTACAGTCCTCTCCCGATTCCTCTTGTTTGTTGACCATGTTCATCCTCTCCACGTACAACCTTTTGAAAGCGGCTTCATCTCACAATGTGGTCAGTAAACAGGATATTTGATTAAGAGCCATGGAAAAGCATGAACATAACCTTCTGTCCTATTCTCCAAGATGGACGGGCCTTCATTATTTGAGACCACCCATGAATAAGTATCTTTTCACCTCCAAGGGGAATGGAGTAGGTCGACATAAACATCATGTTGTGACCGAGCGCAAGTCTGACCCGACCATGGTCAGGCATCTGTATAGGAACAATAGAACTGGGCAGTTTCTATTTCAAGATCATAGCTGTAAAACTGTGCATAAGCAAGAGTTTATGAACAACATATATAACAGAAAGCAGCTCGTACCATAAGTTTCTCGAAATAGTTGGACATGTTCAACGACTGCAGCAGTGGCACACATATCCCACGTGGCCTTCCACCATTGAAACGCCCCACAAGGACCTCAAGATGATCAATAAAGTGTACAAACTTGTGGATGTCGTCCCAGTCAACTTCAGTGCCATCAGTAACAGTCGAGTTCTTATAGAATAACAAATGAGTAGCATGCTTAACTTTGAAAAAACCTATACGTGCCACCAATTATAAGAAATATTAGTTAGAAGTAGCATCTTCGTGAGAGATTCATTACTACTTATAAAGTTAAGTTGTGATTAGTTAGACAGAATAGGTGGATTAAGAAGTAATCGAGGCAACAAGCAAGAACCAGATAGAAAACTAACATGGATGAACAATTGGAACAACGTCGGGGTGGAAGATCACAGTGAAGATGAGACCAAGTTCTGCTATTTCCATCAACATTCATGCGCCAACTTTCAGTACGTAACACTTGAGAAAGTTTATCCAAGTTCGGCCATAAAAAATCAGCGATCTTCTTGGTTCATGAACCCAACTCGGAACTTATATCAATGGCTTGTCTTCAATGTGACCATTAAACTGGTGTATTCAGTTATGGCAAGGCCGAGCATCTTGAGTACATGTGTTCTGGCAGAGCAAGGAATGCAATGCAGGAAAAATAATATGAGAACACAATGTATTCCCTATCCAAATCTAGAAATAATTTCCTCCTTCACGTCAGTGTTGACCATGGTACTAGTACCTTTTATCCAAATATAGCAATCCAAATTTCCAAATTAGTCAACATCATGTTCGAAAAACCCCACCCTCCTGGATAGAAAAGAGGATTCTAGGAACATACTGTGCGCGTTTTAAAATTCTATGTTAGGATGAGAAGGAACAAGTGTTGCATCTCGCCGAGGGCGCAGAAACCTATAGGGTCCTCGCACTGTGGGAACTGCAAATGAAACACACTAGATTCAATAGGAAGAAAAATGCATCAACAACGGCGATTGCCATCCTAGGATTACCCGCGACCAAGGGATTTGGATTTATCGAGGATGGATGAATAATTCGTACCTGGTTCTCCATGAGAAAACCCTATGCAATCGCCGAGAGGGGGACTTCCGTGAACAAGCAGAAGGGGATTCAGGCCCAATGAAATATTGCTGCTTCGTCTATCCAGCTTACCGCTAAAGTTGGAAAGGTGGGGGTTATGTGATTTGATGGCTCATTAGGCATTAATGCGGCGCTACGACCGGGGTGAGTCTACCGTGCAGTTGTGCACTCTAATTTGGTGCTTGGCACATGGACCCCGTTGCCGGATGCCCCACATATCAACGAAAGGAAGTAGAAAGGCAGGAGTAACTAGTTACACATAAATATATTTTTGACAGAGAGATACTCCTTCTGTAAACAAATATAAAAATCTTTTATATCACAACTTTATACATAAGAAAAATGAAGGGGAATATATATATAACATAATTATAAAATATAGAGTTGGTGATGATGGTGTGCCTGCCATCCTGCAGTATAGGCCATCCGATTTATATCTGAGGATAGGATGGAAACTATGGCAAATTTGCAAAAAGGTACCCACACACCTATCCACATTTGCAAATAAGGCCTTCCCTCATTCATCCTTTTCTCTCACAAGATAAACTACTCATACAAATGCATCTTGATGTTACGTGCAACGCACGGGCATCTTGCTAGTATAACATAATATGGGGTTCAGCTGAGAATATAATACTCAGACAAGCTCACGGTTCTGGACTTTGGGCCATAGGCCAGTGGGCCTGCTTGGCGGCCCAGGTGTTCTACCTCTGCGCTTTTCATATCGCAAGAAATCGGTATGGCGCCGGTTTTATATGCTGTCGCAAGGCGAATATACAAAATTGAATGAAGCATGACAACTGTTAGAATGAAATCGAATGACAGTTCCTAACCAGCAATCAGAGTTGCAATTCTGTCAACAATATACTATGTGATAAATAATACTGACGTACTACTTATACACATAGGACACTTGTTTCATCATGCCACATTATTACATCAAAATCTCTCGAAGGATAGATCAGTTCGGCAATTGCGTGCTGCTACCGAAGAATTTCAAAGTTGAATTGCGTCCTTGCCTAGAAAGTTCGATTTTGACATCATCCCCTACCGCAAGAAATGATTTAGATTTGAACCTTGACCATCCTTTAACATCAATCATCATGCAACCATCCTTTGTACTTACGGTATATTAATCAGGTTCATTCACACCAAGGCTGCGCATGGTAAGAGAAACTTGGCCAACGGTCGCCCGGATTGTTGAACGACTCCCTCGTGGCTCTAGGAATTCTCTGTTTGCAAACAAGAAGACATACACAAACAACTAGATCAACACAGTGAATCATGTGAAACAACATCGAAAGAAAAAATAACGAAGCATTTGGGCGGCCAATGCTTACCAAGAAGGTGGAGATGTCAGTTTTTGTAAGGACTTTGGTATATGTAGTGCGAACTGCGGCCCAGTCTATTGCCGGTGCAACTGTTGGTTGCTTTGCCGCTGCACGGGCCGGAGTAGATGCAAGTGCAAGTGTTGGTGCAGGTGCCGGAGTCGTTGCTGGTGCCCGTGCCGGTGCAACTGGTAGTGCCGCTGGTGCTGCCGGAGATGGTGCTCCTTGTAGAGCTGGTGCCGGTGTCGAAGCAGGTGCTGGTGTTGATGCCCGATCCTCCGGTAGATCAGCCTGGTCCGTTGACGCGGTCGGTGCCCAATCCTCGGCTGGATCAGACTGAGCCGCTTCCACTGTTAGTGCTAGAGCAAGTGTCGTCGGAGAAGGTGCCGGTGCTCGATCCATTAGTGAAGGTGGTACCGATGTGCGAGACAGCAGCGATCATGTCTGGTCTGCTATGATCAACTTTCTAACTTGACTAGGCTTTGTGACTGTGATCCAGTCTTTTTCTTCATTTCTTTTAAACGTGAGAAGGACTAATTGTGGCATGTTTGTTAAACCAAACAGCATGTAACACCGACAATGCGGCTATATCTCCCATGTGTCGGGGCACGACTTAGAGGCATAGCCGCATGGTAGGTTTGTCGCAAGAGGGGCAATCTTCAGACAATCCCATGTGCTGAATAAGAAAGGGATAAAGAGTTGGCATACAATCGCCACTTCACACAAATACAAGTTAAACATACATCATCCAGAATACAATCAAGGTCCGACTACGGAACCAAAGTAAAAGAAGACAACCCCAAATGCTAGATCCCCGATCGTCCCAACTGGGCTCCACTACTGATCAACAAGAAACGAAACAAAACAACCATCAAGATCTTCATCGAGCTCCCACTTGAGTTGGCTTGCGTCACCTGCACTGGTATCATCAGCACCTGCAACTGTTTGGAAGTATCTATCAGTCACGAGGACTCAGCAATCTCACACCCGTGAGATCAAGACTATTTAAGCTTATGGGTAGGATAGGGTAATGAGGTGGAGCTGCAGCAAGCACTAAGCATATATGGTGGCTAACATACGCAAATGAGAGTGAGAAGAGAAGCAACGCAATGATCGTGAAGTTAGAAGTGAACTAGAAGTGATCCTGAAACTACTTACGTTCAAGCATAACACAAGAACCGTGTTCACATCCCGGACTCCGCCGAGAAGAGACCGTCACGGCTACACACGCATTTGATGCATTTTAATTAAGTTAAGTGTCAAGTTCTCTACAACCTGATATTAAAAAATTCGCATCTGCCACATAACCGCGGGCACAGCTCTCGAAAGTTTAAACCCTGTAGGGGTGTCCCAAGTTATCCCATCACAAGCTCTCACGGTAAACGAAGGATATTCCTTCTCCCGGAAGACCCGATCAGTCTCAGAATCCCAGTTACAAGACATTTCGACAATGGTAAAACAAGACCAGCAAGACCGCCTGGATGTGCCGACAAATCCCGATAGGAGCTGCACATATCTCATTCTCAGGGCACACCCCCAAGTTGCCAAGGGACGGTCCCGCATGGTGCTCTAGTTCGGACCAACACTTAGAGAAGCACTGGCCCGGGGGGGGGGGTTAAAATAAGATGACCCTCAGGTTAATTACTCCCAAGGGAAAGGTATATGTTGTTAGGAAAATGTAAAACCAAGGTTGGGCCTTGTTGGAGGAGTTTTATTCAAATCGTACTATCAAGGGGTTCCCATAACACCCAACCGTGTAAGGAACGCAAAATCAAGGAACATAACACCGGTATGACGGGAACTAGGGCGACAAAAGTGGAACAAAACACCAGGCATAAGGCCGAGCCTTCCACCCTTTACCAAGTATATATATGCATTAGAATTAAATAAGAGATATTGTGATATCCCAACAATATCCATGTTCCAACATGGAACAAACTTCATCTTCACCTGCAACTAGCAACGCTATAAGAGGGGCTGAGCAAAAGCGGTAACATAGCCAAACAATGGTTTGCTAGGAAAGGTGGGTTAGAGGCTTGACATGGCAATATGGGAGGCATGATATAGCAAGTGGTAGGTAGCGCGGCATGGCAATAGAGCGAACAACTAGCAAGCAAAGATAGAAGTGATTTCGACGGTATGGTCATCTTGCCTGAAATCCCGCAAAGAAGAAGAACGAGTCCATGAAGAAGACAAACAGACGTAGTCGAACGAACCTCACAACTCCGGAACGGAACCGAAGCTAACGAGAGAAGCAACCCGGAAAGAAGCAAACAACATAGTAAACAACCACCACATAAACATGGCATGATGTACAACAAAGTATGATGCATGTCCGGTTTAATTAGGCATGGCATGGCAAAGTGCACAAACAATACTACAAATTAAGTGGAGCTCAATATGCAACGAGTTGCATATTGACAGAACACCACATGACTTATTTAGTTCTCTCTCAGTTATGTACCCAACAATATTAAATGTTATTAAACATGGCAAGAAGGTGAAGCATAAGTAAACTACACAGTTAGGAATTTTAAATAAGACCGGAAACATCAAACAACAATTCCAGTAAATCCTCATGTGCATTAGTAATTTAATGCAACAACACTTTAAACATTCTTGATGTTGTTAACATGATGCGGATGCCATGTTCAAGTTTATGCAATTTTATGAAAATGTTGATAAGAGCATGATATGAAGCATTTGTCATTGTGGCGGAAACGAAAGGGGTGCCACGACAACGAATCCAAAAATGATGCCACGTCAACATATCGGTTCCGGTAGCTCATGGAGATACCGGTGCAAAGGAAAAGTGACAGGAGCGTGTCATGATGAACGGTGGGGTGCTCCCGGATACTGGGTTCCCACGGGTCGACGACAGTGCCAAGCGAGGGAAACAACTAACGTTCACGGGAGGATACAACATCCAAACATGCATCTCATACAACACATGCATTTGTTCACGGGCGTCATCTCGGCGTTATACCTTCGAAGCGGATCGGTTCGAGTTCGACGGGATGTAGACGGAAGTAGTTGTACACTCGGTCCACGGCGACGGTAGTGGAAGTAGTGGTTCACGCGATAGTAGTTGAACATCACGCTTGCATTACACGGGTCTTCGGCGACGGTGCCGTACATGGTTCAGAGTGGTACTTGCTTCTTCGGACTTGTCGGTTCGGTCTAGGCGTAGATGTACATGGCAAACGTAGTGGTACTATGTGTCGGTCGTCGAGGGTCTTGCCGAAATCCACAGAGCCGATGTGATTGTTCGGGCGTCGGTCTTGCCGGTGGGGTACTTGGTGACATTCACAGGATCAGTAGTTGTACATGGTCTTCGCATTGTAGTTAGACTTGGCGATTCCAAAACGTTCATCGGTAGTGGAACTTGGCGGTCTCGACGGTCGTCGTGGTACTTGACAGTTACCCGAACGCGTTAGTCCTCGGACTTGGGCTTTGTGTCCAGAGATGGTGTTGGCCTTGGCAGTGATCTGAAGAAAAAAACATGCTGCAGTCGAAAGGCATGCTTCTACTGCCCGCAAGGAACAAATGATGGAGGCGGTTGCGGCTGATGCCACCGCGCAAAAGAATGAACAGGGGCAAAGTGGCCATGGCTGTGGGCTGACATGGCCGGCGAGAGCATCCGCGAGCTCGGCAGGGCCTGGGCGCCGACGAGGAGACACAGGAGGCAACGGGGTCCAGCGGGTCGCTCCGGTGACCATTCCACAGGGTCGTGGGCAGCGGTCGAGCTACTGCTGCTTGATGCAGGGGACTGGCGTAGGGGAGGTCGAGGTCGCCGGAAAACAGGGGCTGAGACGCGGCCGGGCTTCGGCTGTCGAGGTAGAGGAGGCGCTCGGGGCGGAGCAGATCAGAACAGCGGCAAGGTGTGGATGGCGGCGCTCGTGTATTTGGCCGGAGACGGCAGGAGGCGGCTCGGCGGGGAGCCAGGACGGCGGGGTAGCCGTGGCCATGGCAGGAAGGCGAGGGAGACGATGGAAGGGGTGCGCGCAACGCGAGAGGAGGTGGCGGAGCTCCATGGCGAGGCGAGAGGAGGGACCTGCGGCATCGGGCACGGGGGCTCTGTGCGGGTGTGTGTGTGTGCGCGGTGGCGTTGGTAGGGAACGAGGGAGAGAGAAGGGATCGAGAGGGAGGTCTCTAGTGCGCGAGAGCGGTGGCGCAAGGGGAGGTCGAGGGAGAGAGGTTGAGATCGAGAGAGGGGCTGGGGAACAGGCTCGGGAGAGGCTAGGGTTTGGAGGGGGCACGTGGGCCTTAGGGCAATTGGGCCGGCCTGGGTGGTATGGGCTCTCTCTCCCTCTATCTCTTCTCATTAACAGAAGAAAGAAAGGAAGGAGAGGAAATAAAAAAAAGGAGAGAAGAAAATGGATGAAAAAAGAATCTGGGCACGGGGATTATTTTTCCTGGACTCACAAAATTGAGCTTGACCCAAGAAAAATGGAAAAGCGCATGTGAGTGAAGTTTGGATTCAAACTCATTCCAATTATTTCAAATGGGTTCAAAAGTAAGGTGTGTTTGGAAGGCCCAAAAATGTTGAGACTTTTGGAGGAGCCTCGGTAAAGGAGATAGAATTTTTGGGAAAAAATGTGGAGAACAAACTTGAAGTAGAAAGTACATGGAATTATTTTGCAAGTATGTTAGAATATTTATTATAGCTCCCTAATATATTGGGAGGATATGTTATATAGAGAAATCACCATGTGAGTTCCCTCAATTTAAACAGATCAAAGATGTATGCATTTTATTTAGTGGAGTTGGAAAAATTAATGGCATGCTGACATGATGACATGATGCAATGCACCTGATGCAAAGATGAATGCAACAAAACAAAAACAGATCACACAACGAATCTCAGAACCCATGGAAGGCATCTGAAGCTCCGGTCTTGGGGCGTCACAACACTCCACCACTACGAGAGAATCTCGTCCCGAGATCTAGGATGGCACCATAGAGAAACGGAAGATGAAGAGGTAAAACAAAGTTTCTTCTTTGACAAACGAGTGAAACCATGAACCTTGAGAGGTTGAACAAATTGAAAGAAAGAGTACAACGAAGATGAATAAAGTTGAAAACACTCCGTTAGAAAAGAGGAACAAGGAACATTACGGGGACCTTGTAGGTTGAAAGACATAAGAAAAGGGTTGCAATGGACAAAAAGTACATGCAAGCACTCCGGTAGAAACGAGATGTACAAGGAACGATAAGGATCAATTACGACAACACTCCGGTTGGAAATGGAAGGTAAAGAATATGAGCTTGGCAAAATGAAAGCACTTGGATGAGAGTCCGGTTCAAAGAGGAATGATAGTCACAACTCTCCGGTTAAAACAAGATAAAGAAGGAATAAGAATGATATAATTTGGACAGCACTCCGACTGTAAATGGAAGGAATTGAACACGATCTTGACAAAACAAGATGATGGGTCGAACGGAGCAACATCACCATGCCTCCGGAACAAATGTAAGAATGGAATCAAAAGAACGGAGGAGAAAACAACATGTTCTACCTCAAATGAGCTTGAAAAAGTATCTTTAGGAGAAGGGTCGAACGTAGTTGTTGGAAAACCAATAACGAAAATAGTAAGCTTGTTGTGGGCTTATGGAAAACATCTCAAAACTGAGGTGGAATTCTGCCATCGAAAACAATAGATTTGGATTGATATGAACAAGGAGACGAGAAACTTATTTCACTAGGAGGATAAATGAAGAACTTGGGTCATTTATAAGCACCATAAATAGCAACAATCCTTAGGGAAAGCTTTAGGTGAAATATAACCCAAGATAACTCCAAGGAAGAAAGTGTTAGGTTTAAATATCTCATTCCCGAACTTGTGAATCAAGAAAGACAAGGAAATTGTCAAAAATGACATAACACCACCTCAAAAGATGAGGTAGAAAGAATTGCACTTCGGAATGCAAGATGAAGAAAGCTTGAACTCCTCAAAACAAGACATGTGTTGGATACCATGTTTATTTTAGAGTATAGCTTGGCGGGTCATGACTTGAAGAGAGATCTTGAAGAATGAAAAGAATCCTTGACGAACCACCATGTAGAGCCTCCATGAAGAACTCTGATAATAAAAGGATGATAAAAAGAAATTGAAGTTGAGAACACAAGGTGAAGCCTTGCGATGATTTAGATGGATCTTCACGATGAGATAATTGAGGGAGCTTGGAACTCCGAAAAGAAAAGATGAAGCATCTTGAACCAATAATGCGATATGACGAATAATTCCGAAAAGAAAGATGAAGCAATTGGATGGAACAATAATAAGAATTACGTTATGCATATCCTTCATCAATTTAGATTGATGACAAGCAATAGATTTGGCATACTACTTATTCTCGTAGAAAGGATTAAGATAGATATAGCGCAAACTTGAATAAGGTCTTCAACGAATAGTCAATAGGAGATGAAAGATCGAATGAGTTGATACGATAATGAAGGAAGAGAAATCTTGATGAACCACCGTAAGAATTGAAAATGGACAAAGTAAAGATAAAGAAACACCGGGAAGAATTAGAGAACGACGTTGATCCTTGAGGGAATTTAGATACAAGTGAAACGAAGAGATCATGAACTGACTAGAGAATACTTCAACGATGCAACGGTAAAATTTGGAGAATGAGAGCTGAAAGCCGAGAATGAATAAACCCGAAATGATGGCCTCCGGAGAGTCAAACTTAAAAGACTCTTGAATTGCTCCGGATGGGTGAAAAGAATTCTCACAATCGAAAAACAATTATGAGAGGATGGCATCAAACTAGAACCATGAATCTTGAAGAGAATGGAGCAAGATTTAAGAGAAACTCTTCTTCAGTCTTCACAAACCCGAGAATGACGAGGAGAAACACCACCATAAATTGTTGAGACACTCCGGAATAATGAAGAATTTAAAGGTTGAATCAACAATGAAACGATTTTGAAAGATCTTGGAGAAAGACATTTGATTGATGATAATTCATTCTTACGTCAACTAGGAGAAGAATTTGAGAGTAGCTCCGGAAAATTAGAAGAGTCAGGTAAGATCCTGGGAAAGACCTGTGGGTTAGGGCCCACTCAAAAGATACACCGTTGAACGATTTAAAAGAGAGATTGCGCCGGTTGAATTAAATGGCTTGAATGAGATAACAACCTCGAAAGAGCTTGAATGAATGCAGAAGGGAACACATGAATCTTCGAGATATCTTCAGCACTTCGAAACAATTGAATAGCGAGAAGTGGATGATGAAGAGATGCACCAGCATGAGAAACCATTTGAAATGAGTAAAGGATATGATTGAAAAGGCTTGAATTGAATCCATCGGAGAAGAAATGAAGAATAATGAGCTTGAAGTTTCCTTAGCATCTTCATGAGAATTACTATGTAAGAACACTGGCGGAAAAGAATGGAGACTTCACATCCATAAGATGGATACTTGATTAAGAAATCTGATTCCTTGAAGAAAAAGGGTGGGAGGGTGGGAAAACAAAGGCAACTTAGGACGGATGGAACAAATAACATTGAGAAGACTTTGAGTTGATCTTACGGATGGAAAAATGATAGGATCATCTTGAAGAGAATCACACCGATTGGAAAAAAAATTGACATGACAACCTTGATGATCAAGAAGGATAGGTATTCACAAACAAGTGTGAGAACACCACTTAGGGAAGGTATGGAATCAACACTTAACATTGAAGCAACTCAAATACCACAAATGAAAACAAAACAAAGGATTGGATCACAGAATAAGCCGGAAACAAACATATGATAGATCCCATATCATATCATGTGTCTGTTGGAAAGAATTACTACGTGATACTTGAATAACCACTTATAAACTCCCGAAACTTTCTGGTTATGCAATCAGGTGTTGGAGATACATGGGAAGCATAATATCTCACCCAAACAAACAATACCTACATCCAGCTGTATCCATCCTTCAACACATAACCAAGAAACCTTCGAAAATCATTTACCTCAACCTTTGAAAAGCATCCGTTATACGAGTAATGGCAATACTCCCGAACTCCCGCCCCAGTACTGGGTGGCGTCGAGGTTATCTCACCAACAACTGCGTAAAAGAGATTTTCGATGTCGGCGAACTCAGGTATTCTAGAACTGCAACGATAAAATTGGGACGACAACACCTCCGAGCTCATCTCCCCGGGACACTGCCACAACCCCTAAATGTCAGGAGGCACCAAGAACAATGTTCTCTTCACAAAACCATCGGAACGATTCGAAGATACCCGCGTGATCCTAAAAAAATTTCCGTGAAATTTGAGGAGAGAAAAGTCAAAACTTCTATGTCAGGAGGCCTCACCAGAGTGACGAAGGGACTGAGGAGTAAAAAGAGTCCTACTCTCCAATATATAAAATCCTAAGACTCAAAACATTTTGTTCTAGACTCAACAACTTCTGCGATTCGATCAAGCAGGGGGCTCCCAAGTCGGGGATGGCTCTGATACCAACTTGTAACACCCACAATGCGGCTATATCTCCCACGTGTCGGGGCACGACTTAGAGGCATAGCCGCATGGTAGGTTTGTCGTAAGAGGGGTAAGCTTCACACAATCCCATGTACTGAATAAGAAAGGGATAAAGAGATGTCTTACAATCGCCACTTCACACAAATACAAGTTGGACATACATCATCCAGAATACAATCAAGGTCCGACTACAGAACCAAAGTAAAAGAAGACAACCCCAAATGCTAGATCCCCGATCGTCCCAACTGGGGTCCGCTACTGATCAACAGGAAATGAAACAAAACAACCATCAAGATCTTCATCGAGCTCCCACTTGAGCTGGATTGCGTCACCTGCATTGGTATCATCGGCACCTGCAACTGTTTGGGAGTACCTGTGAGTCACGAGGACTTAGCAATCTCACACACGCGAGATCAAGACTATTTAAGCTTATGGGTAGGATAGGGTAATGAGGTGGAGCTGCAGCAAGCACTAAGCATATATGGTGGCTAACATACGCAAATGAGAGCGAGAAGAGAAGCAACACAACGGTTGTGAAGCCTGAAACTACTTACGTTCAAGTATAATACAAGAACCATGTTCACTTCCCGGACTCCACCGAGAAGAGACCGTCACGGCTACACACGCGGTTGATGCATTTTAATTAAGTTAAGTGTCAAGTTATCTACAATCGGATATTAACAAATTCCCATCTACCACATAACCGCGGGCACGGCTCTCGAAAGTTTAAACCCTGCAGGGGTGTCCCAACTTAGCCCATCACAAGCTCTCATGGTCAACGGAGGATATTCCTTTTCCCAGAAGACCCGATCATTCTCGGAATCCCGGTAACAAGACATTTTGACAATGGTAAAACAAGACCAGCAAGACCGCTCGGATGTGCCGAAAAATCCCGATAGGAGCTGCACATATCTCATTCTCAGGGCACACCGGATAAGCTAAGCGTATAGGTACCAACATAACCCAAGTTGCCAAGGGACGTTCCCGCACGGTGCTCTAGTTCGGACCAACACTTAGAGAAGCACTGGCCCCGGGGGGGTTAAAATAAGATGACCCTCGGGTTAATTACTCCCAAGGAAAAGGTACAGGTTGTTAGGTAAATGTAAAACCAAGGTTGGGCCTTGTTGGAGGAGTTCTATTCAAAGTAAACTATCAAGGGGACACCCAACCGCGTAAGGAACGCAAAATCAAGGAACATAACACCAGTATGACGGAAACTAGGGCGGCAAGAGTGGAACAAAACATCAGGCATAAGGCTGAGCCTTCCACCCTTTACCAAGTATATAGATGCATTAGAATTAAATAAGAGATATTGTGATATCCCAACAATATCCATGTTCCAACATGGAACAAACTTCATCTTCACCTGCAACTAGCAATGCTATAAGAGGGGCTGAGCAAAATTGGTAACATAGCCAAACAATGGTTTGCTAGGAAAGGTGGGTTAGAGGCTTGACATGGCAATATCGGATGCATGATATAGCAAGTGGTAGGTAGCGCGGCATAGCAATAGAGCGAGCAACTAGCAAGCAAAGATAGAAGTGATTTCGAGGATATGGTCATCTTGCCTGAAATCCCACAAGGAAGAAGAACGAGTCCATGAAGAAGACAAACGGACGTAGTCAAATGAACCTCACAACTCCGGAACAGAACCGAAGCTAACGAGAGAAGCAACCCGGAAAGAAGCAAATAAAATAGTAAACAACCACCACATAAACATGGCATGATGCACAACCAAGTATGATGCATGTCTGGTTTAATTAGGCATGGCATGGCAAAGTGCACAAACAATACTACAAATTAAGTGGAGCTCAATATGCAACGAGGTGCATATTGACAGAACACCACATGACTTATTTAGTTCTCTCTTGGTTATGTACCCAACAATATTAAATGTTATTAAACATGGCAAGAAGGTGAAGCATAAGCAAAATACATAGTTAGGCATTTCAAATGAGCCCGGAAACATCAAACAACAATTCTGGTAAATCCTCATGTGCATTAGTAATTTAATGCAACAATAATTTAAACATTCTTGATGTTGTTAACATGATGCGGATGCCATGTTCAAGTTTATGCAATTTTATGAAAATGTTGATAAGAGCATGATACGAAGCATTTGTCATCGTGGCGGAAACGAAAGGGGTGCCACGACAACGAATTCGAAAATGATGCTACGACAACCTATCGGTTCCGGTAGTGTAACCCCCCGAGACCGATGTGCCAGGTGTCGTCCAGTTATTCGTTGTTGTTGCCTTGTCATTGCTTGCGTGTCATGCATTGCATATCATGCCATCATGTGCATTTCATTTGCATACATGTTCGTCTCATGCATCCGAGCATTTTCCCCGTTGTCCGTTTTGCATTCCGGCGCTCCTATCTCCTCCGGTGGTCATTTCTACCTTTCTTTCGTGTGTGGGGATTGAACACTTCTGGATTGAACCGAGACTTACCAAGCGGCCTTGGTTTACTACCAGTAGACCACCTGTCAAGTTTCGTACCATTTGGACTTCGTTTGATGCTCCAATGGTTAACCGAGGGACCGAAAAGGCCTCGTGTGTGTTGCAGCCCAACACCCTTCCAATTTGGCCCAAAACCCACCTAAACCTCTTCCATCATCTTGTTCGTTCGATCACGATCGCATGGCCGAAAACCGCACCTCATTTGGACTCTCCTAGCTCCCTCTACCTATAAATTAGTTATCCCCTCCGAAATCCCGGGTCTTCCCCTTCCTCTAACCCTAATTTTCCCTCGCGCCGCGCTGGACATGTCCGGACCCGGCCGGACAAACCCGCCGCCGTCTCCGTGCCAATTGCGCTGCGCCACATGGCACAGCAGCCGCCGCTGCCGCTAAGGCCCATTCGGCCCAGGGCGGGCCCCCGTCGTCGCCAACCGGGCCGCTGCCTCCTCACCGCGCGCGCCGCCCGCGCCATCGCCCCGCCGCCATCTTCGCCTGCTCCGGTCGCTGGACATCGCCCCGCTCCGCCGCCTGGATCGCCGCCGCACGCCACCTCGCCGGCGTCGGTCACCGCGCGCTGCCGCCCATCGGGGACCCGGATCCCCTCGTCGCCGGCTCCAGCTCTCGCCGCCCCTTCCCGCCGGTGCGGCTTCGCCGCCCCGCCGCGTGGATCTCACCTCGCCACCGTGTAACTCGCCGGAGAGCACGCCTCACCGGAGCTCCGGCCAGATCCGATCCGGGAGTGGGATCAGATCCACCCACTCCCCCATCCAAACACCCCGCCTCAGATCTGCACCGCGCCGTCCTGGATCCCATCCGTCCCGCGTTGACTTTCGCGGAGGTATAATTCCACTAAGTCCCCGAAATTCCCAGATCCATATGCCCTTGTTCATCGTGCCATAACTTTGCATCCGTAACTCCGATTTGAGCATATAGCATATCAAAATGTTTGTCTCAGAGAGGACATCATTTCATCTCATTGCATCATTTTCATTTGAGTTCATCTTGATTCCCGAAATGCTGTTAGAAGAGTGCTACTTGAGATAATTGTCAGATCTGCTGCTCCATTTAGCTATTTGTCATTTTTGCCATGTTTATTGTGTGCATGATATGCCCATGAGCTCTACATATGTTTTGTTAAGGGTTTTGCCATCTTTCCATAGGTGCAACCCATGTATTTTTGTGATGCGCATGGTGACTAGCACAAGCTTGGAAAGTGAGGCACTTGGTAATGCTGATTTCAGGGACTTAGCATTTCCACTAAGTCCTTGAGCTGTTTATCTCATATGGCCATATGTTCATGTTGTTTCCTAGTGGTGCCTCTTTTGAGGATGAGCAATAAGGATGTTTTGTTAATCTTGTAGTGCTCTATCCATCCATGTCTTTGTGTGCAATTATCGAGCATCCTAGCTTGAGTCAATCAAGCTCTACTTTTGCTATTTCGCGAATCTGGGCAGATTGTCTACTTGTTAGCGATTTTGCCGAGGATGTTGTAGTTGATCCGTGCATGCTATGTTATTGTTCTTGCCATGTCTAGCTTGTATAATGTGTATTCTTGATGGGTGTATGCTTAGATTGTCATGACTTGCTCTGTAGTGAGTGCATCGAGCTCGTTAATATGCCTACTTGATATCTGATTTGCATGCTCCAGTTTTTCACTAAGTCTGTGATCTGATTATGTTTTTGCCATGTTCACATGTTTGCAATTGTATTTTCTGATCCCTTTTGGCTCAAGGTCACTAAGGGACTTTTGTTAAGATCTTTGAGTAGTTCCATGCCATGCTTTACTTTGCCATGTTCAGATCCTGTAGCATATAGTTTTCATGCTCCGAAGAGTGCTATCTGATCTGAAATTCCAGACAAGTGTTAATTTCACTAAGTCTGAGATCTGTTTACCATATGCATTTTTGCCATGCTTGTTTGAACCTGTTAATGGATGAATTGGCCGTAGCTCAGTGTTCATCTTTTGTTAAGCATCATGAGTGGATCCCTACCATGTATTTTGTTGCCATGTTTGAGTGCTGTAGCATATTTAACTTGTTGCATTTAGATGGCTACTTCCTGTAAATCGCAGAACGTGGCCATATTTGAATTGCTTGCCATTTCCAAACCGTAACTCCGTTTCCGGTGATCTTTATATCGTTTTCAAGCGATTTCACCTCACCTTTCCAGTGGCACACTTGGATTTCCAAGTTGAGGCCAGGTTCATGCATTCCTTGTCAAATCATGCATATGTGTGACACCCCGAGACTGATGTGCCAGTTGTCGTCCAGTTATTCGCCATCCTTGCCATGTCATTCACTTGCGTGTTGCATCTTGTCATGTCATCATGTGCATTGCATCATCATGTTTTCAAAACTTGCATCCGTCCGGGTCTCCCCGTTCCTTCTGTTATCCGTTCTGAGCCCAGACACACTTGCACGCGCCCGCGGCACCTCCAAGATATTATTTTATAAGTGGCCTGGAAAATGTTCCCGGATTGGGTTGAAAGTTGGCGTGTGGTCTTATTATAGTGTAGATAGACCGCCTGTCGAGTTTCATCGCATTCGGAGTTCGTTTGATAGCCTAACCGTTAAACTATAGCGGCATTATAGCCGGTCTAACGTCGGACGTTTTCGGTCTTCGGAAACCGTGCTGGGCTGCATCTCTCCCCTCTTCTCTCAGACCAACCCGCTCCTCACAATCCGCCAGGCCCAACCTAACCTATCTCGTCAGCTCACGGCCCTCCTCGCGCGCATCCGAAAGTTGTCCCGGACCCGACCCGGACAGTCGTCACCGTTGGATCCGGATCATCCCCAAACATCCCCTATTTATCTCCGTTTTTCTTTTTGGACTCACTACCTATTTTATTCTTTTCCGTCGGATTTCGATCCGATGAGCCAAATCCCTCTCATTTAATCCACTGGCTATATATTCGGTCTAACCCTAGTTTTTAGGCCCATGTCCCATCCATTCCCGCAGCCGCCGCCACTCTCTCGCTTCTCCTCGGGATCTCCTCCCGATCCAATCTCCCCGACCTCATTCCTTGTTTTCCGTCGACGCCCAATCCTCAGCCGCCACCTCTTCTGCTCCCAAGGCCCCGAGCTCCTCCTCTCGATCTAGAGCCCGAGTGCTCGACCCCCCCTCACCCATGAGTCGATCAGGAGGGGAGCTCCCGATCTCCTCGCGCCCGAGGCCTCATCCCCGTCGACGACCACAATCAGGCCGTCACCCTCACCTGCGCCCCTTCCTCCTTCCCCGTGATTTCCTCTCTCTCTCTCTCACATCGCTCCCTTTGCCTCTGTTCGTCAGCAGGAGACCCATGGACGCCCAAACCACTCGAAGCTCGAAGCTCCCCTGCCGGTGCATCCCGCCTCCATTCCGGCGCCAAAAATGGAACCCCCGCTCCCGGATCCATGCCTGCGCCCCCGGATCTGACGACCTCAACCCCGCCTTCTTCAGCCACCTGCGCCGCCAAGGCCCAGCGGGGCCGCATCTGTTCCGCCAGCCCAAGATCCGCGCCGCCCCATCCGGCCTCCTCTGCTTCCTACCGGGCCGAGCCCATGGGTGAGAAGCCCTCCAGATCCCCTGTTCCATTGGGCCAGTTCAACTTTCGGCCTGTTATGTTTTTTTTTCAGTTCAGGAGGATTTTCCAAATATCCCAGAGAGAGCACTTTTGCAGAAAAGACCTTCAACTTCATGCATTTAATATCTCACAAACCGTGCATCGGATTAAAACAAACTTAATATGAAACTTGCTTAGTATTTCATCTAGTTTAATAATATGTCACTTTCATCCATGTTTAAAATGTCTAAAATGATGTTTGGTTAAATTTACTCCTATGCCATGCTAAAATAATTTAATTCATAACTTTTTTAACCATAGCTCCAAATCTAACAAACTTTATATGCATTTGGGGTAGAATTTTGCCTAGTTTAACATGGTCTATTTGTTTTACATGTTTAACAACTCTAAAATTGCGTTTAGGGCAGAACCGCACCAAATCTAAAATATGCTATGGGGATTTACCGGAATTGTTGTTCGTTGCTTCCGGCCTCATTTAACCTTGACTAGATAGGTAGTTTTCATTTGCTTCAAAATTGCCATGCTAACAACATTTAATCTTGTTGGGTACCGAAATGAGAGAGAACTAAATAAGTCATGTGGTGTTTTCTTCAATATGCAACTCACTTAATTTGTAGGATTGTTTGTGCACTTTGCCATGCCATGCATATTTAAACCGGACATGCATCATACTTGATTACGCATCGTGCCATGATTATGTGATGGTTGTTTTACTATATTGTTTGCTTTCTTTCCGGTGTTGCTTCTTCGGGTTGGTTCCGATAACGTTGCGTTTGTGAGAATCCGTTCGACTACGTCCGTTTGTCTTCTTCATGGACTCGTTCTTCTTCCTTGCGGGATCTCAGGCAAGATGACCATACCCTCGAAATCACTTCTATCTTTGCATGCTTAGTTGCTCGCTCTTTTGATATGCCTATGCTGCGATACCTACCACTTGTTTATCTTGCCTCCCATATTGTTGAACCAAGCCTCTAACCCACCTTGTCCTAGCAAACCGTTGTTCGGCTATGTTACCGCTTTGCTCAGCCCCTCTTATAGCGTTGTTAGTTGCAGGTGAAGATTGGAGCTCGTTCCATGTTTGGAACATGGATATTTTGTTGGGATATAACAATATATCTTATTTAATTAATGCATCTATATACTTGGTAAAGGGTGGAAGGCTCGGCCTTATGCCTGGTGTTTTGTTCCAGTCTTGCCGCCCTAGTTTCCGTCATATCGGTGTTATGTTCTCGAATTTGCGTTCCTTACACGGTTGGGTTATAATGGGAACCCCTTGATTGTTCGCCTTGAATAAAACTCCTCCAGCAATGCCCAACCTTGGTTTTACCATTTGCACTAACAACCTACCACCTTCCCTTGGGTTCTGCAGACTCAAGGGTCATCTTTATTCTAACCCCCCCGGGCCAGTGCTCCTCTGAGTGTTGGTCCGAACTGAGCTGCCTGCGGGGCCACCTCAGAGAAACTTGAGGGTTGGTTTTACTCGTAGCTAGTCTCATCTGAGTGTGCCCTGAGAAAGAGATATGTGCAGCTCCTATCGGGATTTGTCGGCACATTCGGGCGGTGTTGCTGGATTTGTTTTAACTTGTCGAAGTGTCTTGTAGAACCGGGATACCGAGTCTGATCGGAATGTCTCGGGAGGAGGTCTATTCCTTCGTTGACCGTGAGAGCTTGTCATGGGCTAAGTTGGGACACCCCTGCATTGTTTTGAACTTTCGAAAGCCGTGCCCGCGGTTATGGGCTGATGGGAATTTGTTAATGTCCGGTTGTAGATAACTTGAACCTTAACTTAACTAAAATGCATCAACCGCGTGTGTAACCGTGATGGTCTCTTTCCGGCGGAGTCCGGGAAGTGAACACGGTGTTGGAGTTATGCTTGACGTGGGTTGTTTTAGGATCACTTCTTGATCATACTTGTATCGACCATGCTTTGCTTTCTCTTCTCGCTCTCATTTGCGTATGTTAGCCACCATATATGCTAGTCACTTGCTGCAGCTCCAGCTCATACCTTTACCTTACCCGTAAGCTTAAATAGTCTTGATCGCAAGGGTGCGAGATTGCTGAGTCCCCGTGGCTCACAGATACTTCCAAAACCAGCTTGCAGGTGCCGATGAGTCCGTGCAGGTGACGCAACCAAGCTCAGGAGGAGCTCGATGAAGACTTTGTCCGTTGTGTTGTTTCGTTCTAGTTGATCAGTAGTGGAGCCCAGTTGGGGTCGATCGGGGACCTTTGTCGCATTTGGGGTTCTTCTTTTATTTTGGTTCCGTAGTCAGACCTTGAGTGTATTTGGATGATGTAATGCTTTATTCATGTAGTTGTGTGAAGTGGCGATTGTAACCCAACTATGTATCTCTTTCCCTTATGTATTACATGGGTTGTGTGAAGATTACCTCACTTGTGACATTGCTTTCAATGCGGTTATGCCTCTAAGTCGTGCTTCGACACGTGGGAGATATAGCCGCATCGAGGGCATTACAAGTTGGTATCAGAGCCTTCCCCGACCTTAGGAGCCCCCATTGCTTGATCATTTTAGCAGCCGAGTTGTGTCTAGAAAAATGTTTTGAGTCATTTAGGAATTATATATCGGAGAGTTTAGGAATTCTTTTTACTCCTTAGTCCCTTCATCGCTCTGGTAAGGCATCCTGACGTAGAGTTTTGACTCTTCTCTTCTCAAATTTCACAAATTTTTTTAGGATCACGCGGGTATCTTGGAATCGTTCCGATGGTTTTGTGATGAGAACATTGTCTTGGTGCCCTGTTCCATTGGGCTAGTTCAACTTTCGGCCCGTTATGTTTTTTTTTCAGTTCAGGAGGATTTTCCAAATATCCCAGAGAGAGCACTTTTGCAGAAAAGACCTTCAACTTCATGCATTTAATATCTCACAAACCGTGCATCGGATTAAAACAAACTTAATATGAAACTTGCTTAGTATTTCATCTAGTTTAATAATATGTCACTTTCATCCATGTTTAAAATGTCTAAAATGATGTTTGGTTAAATTTACACCTATGCCATGCTAAAATAATTTAATTCATAACTTTTTTAACCGTAGCTCCAAATCTAACAAACTTTATATGCATTCGGGGTAGAATTTTGCCTAGTTTAACATGGTCTATTTGTTTTGCATGTTTAACAACTCTAAAATTGCGTTTAGGGCAGAACCGCACCAAATCTAAAATATGCTATGGGGATCTACCGGAATTGTTTTTCGTTGCTTCCGGCCTCAATTAACCTTGACTAGATAGGTAGTTTTCATTTGCTTCACCTCTTGCCATGCTAACAACATTTAATCTTGTTGGGTACCTAAACGAGAGAGAACTAAATAAGTCATGTGGTGTTTTCTTCAATATGCAACTTCGTTGCATATTGTGCTCCACTTAATTTGTAGGATTGTTTGTGCACTTTTCCATGCCATGCATATTTAAACCGAACATGCATCATACTTGATTGCGCATCGTGCCATGATTATGTGATGGTTGTTTTACTATATTGTTTGCTTTCTTTCCGGTGTTGCTTCTTCGGGTTGGTTCCGATAACGTTGCGTTTGTGAGGATCCGTTCGACTACGTCCATTTGTCTTCTTCATGGACTCGTTCTTCTTCCTTGCGGGATCTCAGGCAAGATGAGCATATCCTCGAAATCACTTCTATCTTTGCTTGCTTAGTTGCTCGCTCTTTTGCTATGCCTATGCTGCGATACCTACCACTTGTTTATCTTGCCTCCCATATTGTTGAACCAAGCCTCTAACCCACCTTGTCCTAGCAAACCGTTGTTTGGCTATGTTACCGCTTTGCTCAGCCCCTCTTATAGCGTTGTTAGTTGCAGGTGAAGATTGGAGCTCGTTCCATGTTTGGAACATGGATATTTTGTTGGGATATCACAATATATCTTATTTAATTAATGCATCTATATACTTGGTAAAGGGTGGAAGGCTCGGCCTTATGCCTGATGTTTTGTTCCACTCTTGCCGCCCTAGTTTCTGTCATATCGGTGTTATGTTCTCAGATTTTGCGTTCCTTACGCGGTTGTGTTATAATGGGAACCCCTTGATAGTTCGCCTTGAATAAAACTCCTCCAGCAATGCCTAACCTTGGTTTTACCATTTGCACTAACAACCTACCACCTTCCCTTGGGTTCTGCAGACTCAAGGGTCATCTTTATTCTAACCCCCCCGGGCCAGTGCTCCTCTGAGTGTTGGTCCGAACTGAGCTGCCTACGGGGCCACCTCGGGGAAACTTGAAGGTTGGTTTTACTCGTAGCTAGTCTCATCTGAGTGTGCCCTGAGAAAGAGATATGTGCAGCTCCTATCAGGATTTGTCGGCACATTCGGGCGGTGTTGCTGGATTTGTTTTAACTTGTCGAAGTGTCTTGTAGAACCGGGATACCGAGTTTGATCGGAATGTCTCGGGAGGAGGTCTATTCCTTCGTTGACCATGAGAGCTTGTCATGGGCTAAGTTGGGACACCCCTGCAGGGTTTTGAACTTTTGAAAGCCGTGCCCGCGGTTATGGGCTGATGGGAATTTGTTAATGTCCGGTTGTAGATAACTTGAACCTTAACTTAACTAAAATGCATCAACCGCGTGTGTAACCGTGATGGTCTCTTTCCGGCGGAGTCCGGGAAGTGAACACGGTGTTGGAGTCATGTTTGACGTAGGTTGTTTTAGGACCACTTCTTGATCATACTTGTATCTACCGTGCTTTGCTTTCTCTTCTCGCTCTCATTTGCGTATGTTAGCCACCATATATGCTAGTCGCTTGCTGTAGCTCCACCTCATACCTTTACCTTACCCATAAGCTTAAATAGTCTTGATCGGGAGGGTGCGAGATTGCTGAGTCCCCGTGGCTCACAGATACTTCCAAAACCAGCTTGCAGGTGCCGATGAGTCCGTGCAGGTGATGCAACCAAGCTCAGGAGGAGCTCGATGAAGACTTTGTCCGTTGTGTTGTTTCGTTCTAGTTGATCAGTAGTGGAGCCCAGTTGGGGTCGATCGGGGACCTTTGTCGCATTTGGGGTTCTTCTTTTATTTTGGTTCCGTAGTCGGACCTTGAGTGTATTTGGATGATGTAATGCTTTATTCATGTAGTTGTGTGAAGTGGCAATTGTAAGCCAGCTATGTATCTCTTTCCCTTATGTATTACATGGGTTGTGTGAAGATTAGCTTACTTGCGACATTGCTTTCAATGCGGTTATGCCTCTAAGTCGTGCTTTGACACGTGGGAGATATAGCCGCATCGAAGGCGTTACAATATGCATCGCATACCGCATCCCGCATCTCATATCATGTTCATGTGTTGGTTGTTTACTATGTTGTGTGCCTCTTTCCGGTGTTTGCTTCTTCGGGTTGGTTCCGGTAACATCATGTTGTGAGGATTCGTTCGACTATGTCCGTTTGACTTCTTCATGGACTCGTTCTTCTTCCTTGCAGGATTTCAGGCAAGAGGACCATACCCTCGAAATCACTTCTATCTTCACTTGCTAGATGCTCGCTCTTTTGCTATGCCAATGCTGCGATACCTACCACTTGCTTATCATGCCACCCATATTGTTGAACCAAGCCTCTAACCCACCTTGTCCTAGCAAACCGTTGTTTGGCTATGTTACCGCTTTGCTCAGCCCCTCTTATAGCGTTGTTAGTTGCAGGTGAAGATTGAAGTTTGTTCCTCGTTGGAACATGAAGATGTTGTTCCTTGATGGAACATGTTTACTTGTTGGGATATCACAATATATATTATTTAATTAATGCATCTATATAATTGGTAAAGGGTGGAAGGCTCGGCCTTATGCCTGGTGTTTTGTTCCACTCTTGCCGCCCTAGGTTCCGTCATATCGGTGTTATGTTCCTGGATTTTGCATTCCTCACGCGATTGGGTTATAATGGGAACCCCTTGACAGTTCGCTTTGAATAAAACTCCTCCAGCAAGGCCCAACCTTGGTTTTACCATTCGCCACCTAGCCTTTTTCCCTTTGGAGTCACGCATCCCAAGGGTCATCTTAC
The DNA here is from genome assembly GCF_002162155.2 of Triticum dicoccoides. Lineage (NCBI taxonomy): Eukaryota > Viridiplantae > Streptophyta > Magnoliopsida > Poales > Poaceae > Triticum > Triticum dicoccoides. The sequence continues at coordinate 264,990,414 of NC_041386.1, read as the reverse complement.
TTTAACCCCCCCCAGGCCAGTGCTTGTCTAAGTGTTGGTCCGAAATGGGCAGCCTGGGGGGCCACCTCGAGAAAACTTGAGGGCTGGTTTTACTCATAGCTTGACCTATCCGGTGTTGCCCTGAGAACGAGATATGTGCAGCTCCCATCAGGATGTCGGCGCATTGGGCGGCTTTGCTGGACTTGTTTTACCATTGTCGAGGATGTCTTGAAGAACCGGGATACCGAGTCTGATCGGAACGTCTCGGGAGGAGGTCTATTCCTTCGTTGACCGTGAGAGCTTGTCATGGGCTAAGTTGGGACACCCCTGCAGGGATTTGAACTTTCGAAAGTCATGCCCGCGGTTATGGGTAGATGGGAATTTGTTAACGTCCGGTTGTAGATAACCTGAACCTCAACTTAATTAAAATATATCAACAGCGTGTGTAACCGCGATGGTCTCTTTCCGGCGGAGTCCGGGAAGTGAACACGGTTGTTGGAGTTATGCTTGACGTAGGTTGCTATAGGATCACTTCTTGATCATACTTGTATCGACCGTACTTTGCCTTCTCTTCTCGCTCTCATTTGCGTATGTTAGCCACCATATATGCTAGTCGCTTGCTGCAGCTCCACCTCATACCTTTACCTTACCCATAAGCTTAAATAGTCTTGATCGCGAGGGTGTGAGATTGCTGAGTCCCCGAGACTCACAGGTACTTCCAAAACCAGTTTGCAGGTGCCGATGAGTCCGGGTAGATGACGCAACCAAGCTCAGGAGGAGCTCGATGAAGATCTTGTCCTTAGTATTGTTTCGTTCTAGTTGATCAGTAGTGGAGCCCAGTTGGGGTCGATCGGGGACCTTGTCGCATTTGGGGTTCTTCTTTTATTTTGGTTCATAGTCGGACCTTGATTGTATTTGGATGTTGTAATGCTTTATTCATGTAGTTGTGTGAAGTGGCAATTGTAAGCCAGCTATGTATCTCTTTCCCTTATGTATTACATGGGTTGTGTGAAGATTAGCTTACTTGCGACATTGCTTTCAATGCGGTTATGCCTCTAAGTCGTGCTTTGACACGTGGGAGATATAGCCGCATCGAAGGCGTTACAATATGCATCGCATACCGCATCCCGCATCTCATATCATGTTCATGTGTTGGTTGTTTACTATGTTGTGTGCCTCTTTCCGGTGTTTGCTTCTTCGGGTTGGTTCCGGTAACATCATGTTGTGAGGATTCGTTCGACTATGTCCGTTTGACTTCTTCATGGACTCGTTCTTCTTCCTTGCAGGATTTCAGGCAAGAGGACCATACCCTCGAAATCACTTCTATCTTCACTTGCTAGATGCTCGCTCTTTTGCTATGCCAATGCTGCGATACCTACCACTTGCTTATCATGCCACCCATATTGTTGAACCAAGCCTCTAACCCACCTTGTCCTAGCAAACCGTTGTTTGGCTATGTTACCGCTTTGCTCAGCCCCTCTTATAGCGTTGTTAGTTGCAGGTGAAGATTGAAGTTTGTTCCTCGTTGGAACATGAAGATGTTGTTCCTTGATGGAACATGTTTACTTGTTGGGATATCACAATATATATTATTTAATTAATGCATCTATATAATTGGTAAAGGGTGGAAGGCTCGGCCTTATGCCTGGTGTTTTGTTCCACTCTTGCCGCCCTAGGTTCCGTCATATCGGTGTTATGTTCCTGGATTTTGCATTCCTCACGCGATTGGGTTATAATGGGAACCCCTTGACAGTTCGCTTTGAATAAAACTCCTCCAGCAAGGCCCAACCTTGGTTTTACCATTCGCCACCTAGCCTTTTTCCCTTTGGAGTCACGCATCCCAAGGGTCATCTTACTTTAACCCCCCCCAGGCCAGTGCTTGTCTAAGTGTTGGTCCGAAATGGGCAGCCTGGGGGGCCACCTCGAGAAAACTTGAGGGCTGGTTTTACTCATAGCTTGACCTATCCGGTGTTGCCCTGAGAACGAGATATGTGCAGCTCCCATCAGGATGTCGGCGCATTGGGCGGCTTTGCTGGACTTGTTTTACCATTGTCGAGGATGTCTTGAAGAACCGGGATACCGAGTCTGATCGGAACGTCTCGGGAGGAGGTCTATTCCTTCGTTGACCGTGAGAGCTTGTCATGGGCTAAGCTGGGACACCCCTGCAGGGATTTGAACTTTCGAAAGTCATGCCCGCGGTTATGGGTAGATGGGAATTTGTTAACGTCCGGTTGTAGATAACCTGAACCTCAACTTAATTAAAATATATCAACAGCGTGTGTAACCGCGATGGTCTCTTTCCGGCGGAGTCCGGGAAGTGAACACGGTTGTTGGAGTTATGCTTGACGTAGGTTGCTATAGGATCACTTCTTGATCATACTTGTATCGACCGTACTTTGCCTTCTCTTCTCGCTCTCATTTGCGTATGTTAGCCACCATATATGCTAGTCGCTTGCTGCAGCTCCACCTCATACCTTTACCTTACCCATAAGCTTAAATAGTCTTGATCGCGAGGGTGTGAGATTGCTGAGTCCCCGTGACTCACAGGTACTTCCAAAACCAGTTTGCAAGTGCCGATGAGTCCGGGTAGATGACGCAACCAAGCTTAGGAGGAGCTCGATGAAGATCTTGTCCTTAGTGTTGTTTCGTTCTAGTTGATCAGTAGTGGAGCCCAATTGGGGTCGATCGGGGACCTTGTCGCATTTGGGGTTCTTCTTTTATTTTGGTTCCATAGTCGGACCTTGATTGTATTTGGATGTTGTAATGCTTTATTCATGTAATTGTGTGAAGTGGCGATTGTAAGCCAACTATGTATCTCTTTCCCTTATGTATTACATGGGTTGTGTGAAGATTACCTCACTTGCGACATTGCTTTCAATGCGGTTATGCCTCTAAGTCGTGCTTCAACACGTGGGAGATATAGCCGCATCGAGGGCGTTACAAGTTGGTATCAGAGCCTTCCCCGACCTTAGGATCCCCCATTGCTTGATCGTTTTAGCAGTCGAGTTGTGTCTAGAAAAATGTTTTGAGTCATTTAGGAATTATATATAGGAGAGTTTAGGAATTCTTTTTACTCCTCAGTCCCTTCATCGCTCTGGTAAGGCATCCTGACGTAGAGTTTTGACTCTTCTCTTCTCAAATTTCACAAATTTTTTTAGGATCACGCGGGTATCTTGGAATCGTTCTGATGGTTTTGTGATGAGAACATTGTCTTGGTGCCTCCTGTCAGGGGTTTTGTGGAAGTGTCCCGGGGAGTTGAGCTCCGAGGTGTTGTCGTCATAATTTTATCGTTGCAGTTCTGGAATACCTGAGTTTAGTTCGCCGACATCGAAAATCTATTTTATGCAGTTCGTTGGTGAGATAACCTCGATGCCACCCAGTACTGGGGCGGGAGTTCGGGAGTATTGTGATAACTTGTATAACGGATGCTTTTCGAAGGTTGAGGTAGATGATTTCCGAAGGTTTCTTGGTTATGTGTTGAAGGATGGATACAGCTGGATGTAGGATTTGTTAGTTTGGGTGAGATATTATGCTTCCCCTGTATCCCCAACACTTGATTGCATAACCGGAAAATTTCGGGAGTTTCATAGGTGGGAATTCAAGTAGCTCTTAGGATATCTTTCCGACAGATGTATGATATGAAATTGGGGTTCGACGTCTAGTGGTCCGCCTATCCACGGTGTCGGTTTTACAGTGGTCTCGTTGTGTCTTAAAGAGTCCTTGGCTATGCCGACTCGGGGACGCTTCGTATGTCATGTGCACTACCTTGTACATGATGGTGCTGTACGATCGAGCCCGTGTAGGCCCCACCACGAAAACTTCGGACGAAATCTCTATCATATGTTTGCTCTGGCTTATTCTGCAAGCCAATCCTTTGTTTTTGTTTTGAGCTGTGGTATTCGAGTTGCTTCAATGGCAAATGTTGATTCCATACCTTTTCCAAGTGGTGTTCTCATATTCCGATGTGAATACTAATCCTTCTTGATAATCGAGATTGGCATGTCAATCCTTTTCAACCGGTGTGTCTCTCTTCAAGTGGATCCGATCATTTCAACATCCGCAAGATTCAATCCCAGTTCTTCTCAACGGTGTTTGTTTCATCCGTCTCCAAATTGCCTTTGTTTTTCCCGCCCACCCACCCTTTTTCTTCAACGATTCAGATTTGTTATTCAAGTATCCTTTTATTGATGGGAAGTCTCTCCATTCTTCTCCATCAATATTCTTATCCGGTGATTCTCATGAAGATTTTAACGGAGCCTCAAGGTCATCACCCTTAATTCTTTTCTTCTCCGGTGGATTCAATTCAAGCTTTTGGTGTTGATCATATCTTTTTCTCATTTCAGAAGTTTTATCATACCGGTGCACCTCATAATCATCCACTCTTCGCTATTCATTTGTTCCAGAGTGCTCAAGATATCTCAGAAGGTTCATGTTTCCATTATCAATCCGTTCAAGATATCTCGAAGATTCGTGTTTTCCACTCTGCATTCGTTCAAGATCTTTCCAGGTTGTTATATCATTTAACCCTTTTAATTCAACCGGTGCAATCTCTCTTTTCTAGTAATCGTTCTACGGTATTTATTTTGAGTGGGCCCTAACCCACAGGTCTTTTCCCAGGATCTTACCTGACTCTTCTTATTTTCCCAGAGCTATCCTAAATTCCTTTTAAAGTTTGACGTAGGAATTAGTTATCATCAGTCAAATGCCATCTCCTAGATCTTTCACAATTCTTTTCATCGTTGGTTCAACCTTTCTATTTATCATTTCGGAGTATCTCAACAATTCACGGTGGTGTTTCTCGTCGTAATTCTCAGATTATGAAGACCGAAGAAGAATTTTCTCTCAATCTTGCTCCATTCTCTTCAAGATTTGGGGTTCTAGTTCAAGGCCATCCTCTAATAATTGTTTTCGATTGTCAGAATTCTTTTCAGTTTGATCATCCAGAGCCCATCATTTCAGAGGAATTATTCATTCCAGCTTTCAGCTCTCACTCTCCAAATCTTACCGGTGCATCGTTCAAGTGATCTCTAATTAGTCGTCTTCCCTTCATTCTCATGTATCAAGATTGTCTCAAGTATCTTCGTTTATTTGCTAATTCTTTCCGGTGTTTCTCTATATTTTCTTCGTTCATTTCCAATTAATCTGGTGGTTCGTTTAAGATCTTTTCCTTGGTTATCACATCAAGTCATTCGTTCTTCCAAACCCTTCCGGTGGTTCGTTCAATACCTTTCCAAGTTTGCGATATATCTATCTTAAATCTTTTCTACGAGAATAAGTGGTGTGCCAAATCCATTGTTTTGTCATCAATTTAACTGGTGAAGGATAAAGCATAATGTAATTCTTATTCTTGTTTCATCAAGTTTATTCAATTTCTTTTCCGGAGTGGCTCATCATATCACATTCACAGTTTGAGATGCTTATCTTTTCTTTTCCGGAGTTCCATGGTTTCCGCATTATATCATCACGAAGATCCATCTAAATCATTACAAGGTTTCACCTTGTGTTTTCAACTTCTCTTCCTTTTATCATCCTTTCATTACCAGAGTTCTCCATGGAGGCTCTACATGATGGTTCATCAAGGATTTAATTCCTTCTCGAAGTGTTCATCGAGATTCTTTTTAGACGACCTCAAGTTTGCTTCATCTTGCAATCCGGAGTGCATTTCTTTCTTACGTATCATTAGAGGTGGTATTATGTCATTCTTGATAATTTGAGTTCATGCTTCATGATTCACATGTTGTTAAGAGTGAGATATGTTAAATCCATCAACCTCTTCGTTGGAGTTATCTTGGGTTATATTTCACCTAAAGCTTCCCCTAAGGATTGTTGCTATTATGGTGTTTATAATTAACCCAAGTTCTTTTATCCTTCCGGTGAGTAAGTTTATCGTCTCCTTCTTGATATCAAGTCAATCTATCATTCCGTTAGTGGAAAAATTTCACCTCATAGTTTTGAGAAGTTTATTTTCATAAGCCCACTACCAGCTTACTCTTTTCGTTGTTGGTTTTCCAACAATTCCGTTGGACCCTTCTCCTAAAAGATGCCTTGTCAAGCTCTTTTGTGACAGAACTTGGCATTTTTATTCTCCATTCTTTTCTCTCAATTACCTATCTTCTATTCTTTTTGTTCCGGAGGCATTGTGATGTTGCTCTCTGCAACCCATCTTTTTGTTTTGTCAGGATCGTGTTCTTTTCGTCCTTATCCTTTTAACCGGAGTGTCGTGCCTGCTTTTCAAATTTTTCCCATTCTGCCAAGTTTTGCCTCCCTTCTCAGACCGAGTGCTGCTCAAATATCATTCTTAATCCTTCTCTATCTTGTTTTAACCAGAGTGGTTTCAATATACATCTTGCCCTTCAACCTCAAGGTTTTTCGCAATGTTCTTTGTCCCTCTTTTCTAACGGAGTGTTTTCAACTTTGTTCATCTCCGTTGTTTTCTTTTTCTCAAAATGGCTTAACCTCTTCAAGGTTCGTGGTTTCACTCGTTCGTCAATGAAGCAACTTAGTTTTACCTCTTCTCTTTCTCTTTCGTTTTCCCCAGTGCCATCCTAGATCTCGGGACGAGTTCCTCTTGTAGTGGTGGAGTGTTGTGACGCCCCGAGACCGATGTGCCAGTTGTCGTCCAGTTATTCGCCATCCTTGCCATGTCATTCGCTTGCGTGTTGCATCTTGTCATGTCATCATGTGCATTGCATCATCATGTTTTCAAAACTTGCATCCGTCCGGGTCTCCCCGTTCCTTCCGTTGTCCGTTCTGAGCCCAGACACACTTGCACGCGCCCGCGGCACCTCCAAGATATTATTTTATAAGTGGCCGGGAAAATGTTCTAGGATTGGGTTGAAAGTTGGTGTGTGGTCTTATTATAGTGTAGATAGACCGCCTGTCGAGTTTCATCGCATTCGGAGTTCGTTTGATAGCCCAACCGTTAAACTATAGCGACATTATAGCCGGTCTAACGTTGGACGTTTTCGGTCTTAGGAAACCGTGCCGGGCTGCATCACTCCCCTATTCTCTCAGACCAACCCGCTCTTCACAATCCGCCAGACCCAACCTAACCTCTCTCGTCAGCCCGCGGCCCTCCTCGCGCGCATCCGAAAGTTGTCCCGGACCCGACCCGGACAGTCATCACCGTTGGATCCGGATCATCCCCAAACATCCCCTATTTATCTCCGCTTTTCTTTTTGGACTCCCTACCTATTTTATTCTCATCCGTCGGATTTCGATCCGATGAGACAAATCCCTCTCCTTTAATCCACTAGCTATATATTCGGTCTAACCCTAGTTTTTAGGCCCATGTCCCATCCATTCCCACAGCCGCCGCCACTCTCTCGCTTCTCCTCGGGATCTCCTCCCGATCCAATCTCCCCGACCTCATTCCTTGTTTTCCGTCGACGCCCAATCCTCAGCCGCCACCTCTTCTGCTCCCAAGGCCCCGAGCTCCTCCTCTCGATCTAGAGCCTGAGTGCTCGATCCCCCCTCATCCACGAGCTCGATCAGGAGGGGCGCTCCCGATCTCCTCATGCCCGAGGCCTCATCCCCGTCGACGACCACAATCAGGCCGTCACCCTCACCTGCGCCCCTTCCTCCTTCCCCGTGCTTTCCTCTCTCTCTCTCGCATCGCTCCCTTTGCCTCTGTTCGTCAACAGGAGACCCATGGACGCCCGAACCACTCGAAGCTCGAAGCTCCCCTGCCGGTGCATCCCGCCTCCATTCCGGCGCCAAAAATGGAACCCCCACTCCCGGATCCATGCCGGCGCCCCCGGATCTGACGACCTCAACCCCGCCTTCTTCAGCCACCTGCGCCTCCAAGGCCCAGCGCAGCCGCATCTGTTCCACCAGCCCAAGATCCGCGCCGCCCCATCCGGCCTCCTCTGCTTCCTACTGGGCCGAGCCCATGGGTGAGAAGCCCTCCAGATCCCCTGTTCCATTGGGCCAGTTCAACTTTCGGCCCGTTATGTTTTTTTTTTCAGTTCAGGAGGATTTTCCAAATATCCCAGAGAGAGCACTTTTGCAGAAAAGACCTTCAACTTCATGCATTTAATATCTCACAAACCGTGCATCGGATTAAAACAAACTTAATATGAAACTTGCTTAGTATTTCATCTAGTTTAATAATATGTCACTTTCATCCATGTTTAAAATGTCTAAAATGATGTTTGGTTAAATTTACGCCTATGCCATGCTAAAATAATTTAATTCATAACTTTTTTAACCGTAGCTCCAAATCTAACAAACTTTATATGCATTCGGGGTAGAATTTTGCCTAGTTTAACATGGTCTATTTGTTTTGCATGTTTAACAACTCTAAAATTGCGTTTAGGGCAGAACCGCACCAAATCTAAAATATGCTATGGGGATCTACCGGAATTGTTTTTCGTTGCTTCCGGCCTCAATTAACCTTGACTAGATAGGTAGTTTTCATTTGCTTCACCTCTTGCCATGCTAACAACATTTAATCTTGTTGGGTATCTAAACGAGAGAGAACTAAATAAGTCATGTGGTGTTTTCTTCAATATGCAACTCCGTTGCATATTGTGCTCCACTTAATTTGTAGGATTGTTTGTGCACTTTGCCATGCCATGCATATTTAAACCGAACATGCATCATACTTGATTGCGCATCGTGCCATGATTATGTGATGGTTGTTTTACTATATTGTTTGCTTTCTTTCCGGTGTTGCTTCTTCGGGTTGGTTCCGATAACGTTGCGTTTGTGAGGATCCGTTCGACTACGTCCGTTTGTCTTCTTCATGGACTCGTTCTTCTTCCTTGCGGGATCTCAGGCAAGATGAGCATATCCTCGAAATCACTTCTATCTTTGCTTGCTTAGTTGCTCGCTCTTTTGCTATGCCTATGCTGCGATACCTACCACTTGTTTATCTTGCCTCCCATATTGTTGAACCAAGCCTCTAACCCACCTTGTCCTAGCAAACCGTTGTTTGGCTATGTTACCGCTTTGCTCAGCCCCTCTTATAGCGTTGTTAGTTGCAGGTGAAGATTGGAGCTCGTTCCATGTTTGGAACATGGATATTTTGTTGGGATATCACAATATATCTTATTTAATTAATGCATCTATATACTTGGTAAAGGGTGGAAGGCTCGGCCTTATGCCTGATGTTTTGTTCCACTCTTGCCGCCCTAGTTTCTGTCATATCGGTGTTATGTTCTCAGATTTTGCGTTCCTTACGTGGTTGGGTTATAATGGGAACCCCTTGATAGTTCGCCTTGAATAAAACTCCTCCAGCAATGCCCAACCTTGGTTTTACCATTTGCACTAACAACCTACCACCTTCCCTTGGGTTCTGCAGACTCAAGGGTCATCTTTATTCTAACCCCCCGGGCCAGTGCTCCTCTGAGTGTTGGTCCGAACTGAGCTGCCTGCGGGGCCACCTCGGGGAAACTTGAGGGTTGGTTTTAGTCGTAGCTAGTCTCATTTGAGTGTGCCCTGAGAAAGAGATATGTGCAGCTCCTATTAGGATTTGTCGGCACATTCGGGCGGTGTTGCTGGATTTGTTTTAACTTGTCGAAGTGTCTTGTAGAACCGGGATACCGAGTCTGATCGGAATGTCTCGGGAGGAGGTCTATTCCTTCGTTGACCATGAGAGCTTGTCATGGGCTAAGTTGGGACACCCCTGCAGGGTTTTGAACTTTCGAAAGCCGTGCCCGCGGTTATGGGCTGATGGGAATTTGTTAATGTCCGGTTGTAGATAACTTGAACCTTAACTTAACTAAAATGCATCAACCGCATGTGTAACCATGATGGTCTCTTTCCGGCAGAGTCCGGGAAGTGAACATGGTGTTGGAGTCATGCTTGACGTAGGTTGTTTTAGGATCACTTCTTGATCATACTTGTATCGACCGTGCTTTGCTTTCTCTTCTCGCTCTCATTTGCGTATGTTAGCCACCATATATGCTAGTCGCTTGCTGTAGCTCCACCTCATACCTTTACCTTACCCATAAGCTTAAATAGTCTTGATCGCGAGGGTGCGAGATTGCTGAGTCCCCGTGGCTCACAGATACTTCTAAAACCAGCTTGCAGGTGCCGATGAGTCCGTGCAGGTGACGCAACCAAGCTCAGGAGGAGCTCGATGAAGACTTTGTCCGTTGTGTTGTTTCGTTCTAGTTGATCAGTAGTGGAGCCCAGTTGGGGTCGATCGGGGACCTTTGTCACATTTGGGGTTCTTCTTTTATTTTGGTTCCGTAGTCGGACCTTGAGTGTATTTGGATGATGTAATGCTTTATTCATGTAGTTGTGTGAAGTGGCAATTGTAAGCCAGCTATGTATCTCTTTCCCTTATGTATTACATGGGTTGTGTGAAGATTACCTCACTTGCGACATTGCTTTCAATGCGGTTATGCCTCTAAGTCGTGCTTTGACACGTGGGAGATATAGCTGCATCGAGGGCGTTACTATATGCATCGCATACCGCATCCCGCATCTCATATCATGTTCATGTGTTGGTTGTTTACTATGTTGTGTGCCTCTTTCTGGTGTTTGCTTCTTCGGGTTGGTTCCGGTAACGTCGTGTTGTGAGGATTCGTTCGACTACGTCCGTTTGACTTCTTCATGGACTCGTTCTTCTTCCTTGCAGGATTTCAGGCAAGATGACCATACCCTCGAAATCACTTCTATCTTCACTTGCTAGATGCTCGCTCTTTTGCTATGCCAATATTGTTGAACCAAGCCTCTAACCCACCTTGTCCTAGCAAACCGTTGTTTGGCTATGTTACCGCTTTGCTCAGCCCCTCTTATAGCGTTGTTAGTTGCAGGTGAAGATTGAAGTTTGTTCCTCGTTGGAACATGGAGATGTTGTTCCTTGATGGAACATGTTTACTTGTTGGGATATCACAATATATCTTATTTAATTAATGCATCTATATACTTGGTAAAGGGTGGAAGGCTCGGCCTTATGCCTGGTGTTTTGTTCCACTCTTGCCGCCCTAGTTTCCGTCATATCGGTGTTATGTTCCCGGATTTTGCATTCCTCACGCAGTTGGGTTATAATGGGAACCCCTTGACAGTTCGCTTTGAATAAAACTCCTCCAGCAAGGCCCAACCGTGGTTTTACCATTCGCCACCTAGCCTTTTTCCCTTAGGAGTCACGCATCCTAAGGGTCATCTTACTTTAACCCCCCCGGGCCAGTGCTTGTCTAAGTGTTGGTCCGAAATGGGCAGCCTGCGGGGCCTCCTCGGGAAAACTTGAGGGCTGGTTTTACTCGTAGCTTGACCTATCCGGTGTTGCCCTGAGAATGAGATATGTGCAGCTCCCATCAGGATGTCGGTGCATTGGGCGGCTTTGCTGGACTTGTTTTACCCTTGTCGAGGATGTCTTGAAGAACCAGGATACCGAGTCTGATCGGAACGTCTCGGGAGGAGGTCTATTCCTTCGTTGACCGTGAGAGCTTGTCATGGGCTAAGTTGGGACACCCGTGCAGGGATTTGAACTTTTGAAAGTCATGCCCGCGGTTATGGGTAGATGGGAATTTGTTAACGTCCGGTTGTAGATAACCTGAACCTTAACTTAATTAAAATATATCAACAGCGTGTGTAACCGTGATGGTCTCTTTCCGGCGGAGTCCGGGAAGTGAAACGGTTGTTGGAGTTATGCTTGACGTAGGTTGCTATAGGATCACTTCTTGATCATACTTGTATCGACCGTGCTTTGCCTTCTCTTCTCGCTCTCATTTGCGTATGTTAGCCACCATATATGCTAGTCGCTCGCTGCAGCTCCACCTCATACCTTTACCTTACCCATAAGCTTAAATAGTCTTGATCGCGAGGGTGTGAGATTGCTGAGTCCCCGAGACTCACAGGTACTTCCAAAACCAGTTTGCAGGTGCCGATGAGTCCGGGTAGATGACGCAACCAAGCTCAGGAGGAGCTCGATGAAGATCTTGTCCTTAGTATTGTTTCGTTCTAGTTGATCAGTAGTGGAGCCCAGTTGGGGTCGATCGGGGACCTTGTCGCATTTGGGGTTCTTCTTTTATTTTGGTTCCATAGTCGGACCTTGATTGTATTTGGATGTTGTAATGCTTTATTCATGTAATTGTGTGAAGTGGCGATTGTAAGCCAACTATGTATCTCTTTCCCTTATGTATTACATGGGTTGTGTGAAGATTACCTCACTTGCGACATTGCTTTCAATGCGGTTATGCCTCTAAGTCGTGCTTCGACATGTGGGAGATATAGCCGCATCGAGGGCGTTACAAGTTGGTATCAGAGCCTTCCCCGACCTTAGGAGCCCCCATTGCTTGATCGTTTTAGCAGCCGAGTTGTGTCTAGAAAAATGTTTTGAGTCATTTAGGAATTATATATCGGAGAGTTTAGGAATTCTTTTTACTCCTCAGTCCCTTCATCGCTCTGGTAAGGCATCCTGACGTAGAGTTTTGACTCTTCCCTTCTCAAATTTCACTAATTTTTTTAGGATCACGCGGGTATCTTGGAATCGTTCCGATGGTTTTGTGATGAGAACATTGTCTTGGTGCCTCCTGTTAGGGGTTTTGTGGAAGTGTCCCGGGGAGTTGAGCTCCGAGGTGTTATCGTCATAATTTTATCGTTGCAGTTCTGGAATACCTGAGTTTAGTACGCCGACATCGAAAATCTCTTTTATGCAGTTCGTTGGTGAGATAACCTCGACGCCATCCAGTACTGGGGCAGGAGTTCGGGAGTATTGCCATAACTCGTATAACGGATGCTTTTCGAAGGTTGAGGTAGATGATTTCCGAAGGTTTCTTGGTTATGTGTTGAAGGATGGATACAGCTGGATGTAGGATTTTCTAGTTTGGGTGAGATATTATGCTTCCCCTGTATCCCCAACACCTGATTGCATAACCGGAAAATTTCGGGAGTTTATAAGTGGGAATTCAAGTAGCTCTCAGGATATCTTTCCGACAGATGTATGATATGAAATTGGGGTTCGACGTCTAGTGGTCCGCCTATTCACGGTCGGTTTTACAGTGGTCTCGTTTTGTCTTAAGGAGTCCTTGGCTATGCCGACTCGGGGACGCTTCGTATGTCATGTGCACTGACTTGTACATGATGGTGCTATACGATCGAGCCCGTGTAGGCCCCACCACGAAAACTTTGGACGAAATCTCTATCATATGTTTGTTCTGGCTTATTCTGCAAGCCAATCCTTGGTTTTTGTTTTTGAGTTGTGGTATTCGAGTTGCTTCAAAGTCAAATGTTGATTCTATACCTTTTCCAAATGGTGTTCTCATATTCCTATGTGAATACTAATCCTTCTCAATCATCGAGTCTGTCATGCCAATCCTTTTCACTAGTGTGTTTTTCTTCAAGTGGATCCGAACATTTCAACGTCCGCAAGATCCAATCTCAGTTTTTCATCAACGTTGTTTGTTTCATCCGTCTTCAAGTTGTCTTTGTTTTCCCACCCACCCACCCCTTTTTCTTCAAGGATTTAGTTTCCTTAATCACTATCCATTTTATTGATGAAAGTCCCTCTCTATTCTTTTCCTTCAATGTTCTTATCCGGTGATTCTCATGAAGATACTAACGGAACTTCTAGTTTATCATTCCTTGTTCTTTTATCTTCTCCGGTGGATTCAATTCAAGCTTTCGGTGTTTGATCATATTCTTTTCCGTATTTCAATGCTTTCTCATGCCGGTGCAATTCTTAATCGTTCATCTCTCGCTATTCTATTGTCCCGGAGTGCTCAAGATATCTCAAAAGGCTCGTCTTGTCTTTCAAGATCAGTTCAACCTATTTCGAGGTTGTTATCTCATTCAAGCCATTTAATTCAACTGGCGCAATCTATCTTTTAAATCATTCAACGGTGTTTTCTTTCGAGTGGGCCCTAACCCACAGGTCTTTTCCCAGGATCTTACCTGACTCTTCTATTTTCCCGGAGCTATCCTAAATTCTTTTGAAGTTGGACGTAAGAATGATTTATCATCAGTCAAATGTCTTTCTCCTAGATCTTCCAAATTCTTTTCATTGTTGGCTCAACTTTTCCATTCTTCATTCCGGTGTGCCTCAATAATTCTTGGTGGTGTACTCATCATCATTCTTGGATGTTGAAGACCGAAGAAGAGTTTCTCTTTAATCTTGCTCTTTTCTCTTCAAGATTCGTGGTTCAAGCTTGATACCATCCTCTCATAATTGTTTTGATTGTGAGAATTCTTTTCACCCATCCGAAGCAATTCAAGAGTCTTCTCAGTTTGTTATCCGGAGTCCATCATTTCAGGTTTATTCATTCTCAGCTTTCAGCTATGGTTCTCCAAAATCTTACCGGTGCTTCGTTCAAGTGATCTCTAATCAGTTCGTGATCCCTTCATTCTCATGTATCTAGTTTCTCTCAAGCATCTTCGTTCATTTGCAAATCCTTCCCGGTGATTCGTTATCTGTTATTCGTTCTTTTTCAATTCTTACGGTGGTTCGTTCAAGACTTCTCTTCCTTCGTTATCATATCAATTTATTCGTTGTTCCTACCCTACCGGTGGTTCCTCGAAGACCTTCTCAAGTTTTGCGTTATGGCTATCTTAATCTTTTCTACGAGAATAAGTAATATGTCGAATCCGTTGATTGTCATCAATTTAATTGATGAAGGAGAAGCATAATGTAATTCTTATTCTTGTTTCATCCAAGAGATTAATTCCTTATTCCGGAGGCTTATCAAATTCTCAGTTTCATTTGTTTCATCTTTTCTTTTCCCAGAGTTCCAGGAATTCATCATCATGAAGATCCATCTAATCATTGCAAGGCTTCAACCTTATTCTTTTCATCCTCCATTTCGATTGACCATTTCTTTTATTACCGGAGTTCTCATGAAGGTTCTACATGATGGTTAATCAAGGATTTATATTCCCTCTCGAAACGTTCATCAACTTTCTTTTCAGAGGAGCTCAAGCTTTCTTCATATTGTAATCTGGAGTGCATTTCTGTCTACCGTATCATTGGAGGTGGTATTATGTCATTCTTGATAATTTGAGTTCATGTTTTCATGATTCACATGTTGTCAAGATTGGGATATTTTAAATCCATCAATCTCGTCATTGGAGCTATCTTGGGTTATATTTCACCTAAAGCCTTCCCTAAGGATTGTTGCTATCTATGGTGTTTATAAATGACCCAAGTTATTCATCTATCCTCCCGGTGAAATAAGTTTCTCGTCTCCTTGTTCTTATCAATCCAATTCTTTTTCTCATGAGTGGCAGATTGTCACCTCATAATTGGAGATGTACTCCATAAGACCATATCAACCTTATTCTTTTTGTTGGTGGTTTTTTCCAACAACTCCGTTCAACCCTTCTCCTAAAGATGCCTTTTCAAGCTCTTTTGTAGCAGAAATTGGCATTGTCTTCTACATTCTTTTGTCTCAATTATCCTTATTCTATTCTTTCTCCTGGAGGTCTATTGATGTTGTTCTTTTCACCCATCATCTCATTTTGTCAAAGATCATGTTCTTTTCATGCCTTGTCCATTTAACCGCAGAGCATGAATCGAGCACTTACTGGGCGTCGTCCGTGGACTCAAGTAACCTCCGGTCAAACTTGAAGCCCGAGAGCGTGCAGCGGGGGTCAGCCTTGGGGGGGCCGGAAGCAGAAGGCGCGTCAGGAGGGATGGAGCTGGCCTTGGATCCCCCAGGGACCAGAGCAGACCCTGGGGGAACCAGGCTCGACATGCCCTTCCTCGTGACCGAGGAAGAGCCCTCCCTTCCTTGCCTGGCGCTGGCCTCGTCGTCGTCCGGCATGGAGCGGAGGGCCTGGGACCTGCGCCGAGGGAAGGACTCCCCCCAATCCTCGCCAGTCTCCTCCGAGGCGGACGCTTCCTCCTTCGACTCTTCTTCCCCCTTTCCCCCGCTGGAGCTACCAGAGGACAAGTTCACCGTCGCCAGGACCGCCAGATCTTCGGGAGCTGCCGCGGGCACCAGCCCCTCGCCGTTGAAGGTGGGCATGGCATTCACCACCTGCTCCCAGTCGTCACGAAGGAACAGGGGGACGGGGGCGCCCACCGGGCTCGCCACGCCTCCCCCAACCAAGGAATGGAGGGCCGTAGTCAGATCCTCGTCGGTCAGGGCCTCGGAGCTCAGGCGCAGGGCGGCGTCTGCTCCTCCAAGCCTCCACATTGGGAGCGAGTGCTCCTGGAGCGGAGCCACCCAGTGCTCCAAGAACTCCCTCAGGAGCGTGGCCCCGGTCAGCTTTGCCGCCCGCAAGTTGCTTGGCCTCAGGTCCGCGTTCATCCTCCTCAACACCGCCTTCGCGCGAAGGTCGACGAGCTCCGCGCGAGACCATGCGTCAACAGACTTAGGTTGCCCCGTGGGCAATACCGGACGAGGGTGGAGGCACCCAACATCCATCATGACCCACTTGCTCCGGTAGCCTTCGATCCTCTTCCTAGGCTTCGAGATGGCGTTGGAGCTGGAATATGCAATGAAGCTCGCGCATGCGGAGACCTGAGCGCTAGAAACCCGGAGGGAGAAAAAGTGGTGTGGCAAGGCCACCGAGGGCTTCACACCAACACGAGCCTTGCAATAGTAGGCGAAAATCGCCAGGAGAAGGACAGAGTTGGGGTGGAGATGCAGGGCCTGCAAGTTGTATTGGCGGAGAATATTATGAAAGAACTCAGAGAAAGGAGGCACCAGACCGGCGACAATGCCGCTCACGAAGAACGGGTAGAAGGTGCTCCCCTTGCCCTCAGGCTGGTCAGAGCCGACCTTGAGCATAGTCGCCCCCTCGCTGCCCTACGCCACCGTCATCAGGCGCGCAAGGGCGAGGTTCTTCTCCAACAAATTCAGGGAATCCAGGGCCGGCGAGTACCAAGCATCAGCCGGGGACTTGCGAGTCGCCATGGCATGCCGGATGCGAAGGATTGAGATGGATCTGGAGGATTTCGGGAGCAAGAGGGAGGAAAGCGAGAAAGGGGATCTAGGGCAAGATGGACGAGAGCAGGGCAAGTAAGCCTGGCCCGGGCACCCCCTTTTGTCAGTCGTGCAGTTGCCGAGGCGTCATGGGAAGTGCAGACGCCCACGTCCAATCGACCGCCACGCGGCGCCCAAGGCCGCAGGCTGTTAGGGCCCGCGCACGCCGTGGGCCCGGGGGCTACTGTCGGTGTTCTTTGAACGGGGGTCCCCAGACTTGCCTGCCTGCGGCCTGTGGCGTGGCTCGGGTGGGGGCCCAACATGGCCCATCTTCATCAGCCCAAGCTCAAGACCCTCACGAGGGGGCAAGCCTCGCGGGGCGGACGACAGGAAGCTTCCTCAAGAGTGGCCTCATCAGGCAGGCTCGCGAGGAGGTGGAGAGATCAATGCAAGGATACCTCGTGAGGATCCCATGACGCAAGCCATGACGATCAAGGCCAGGCGGGCGCCGGCCTGCGCAGGGTCCTTGTTTCCCCTTTGGTGCAAAGGGGCAAGCACAGGCCAAGGTATCAGGCAAAGGTTACCATTCCGGTGCAACGAGACCAAGACCAGCCGGACGGCCGGGCGGAGGTCACCATGGAGCCCAAGACGGCGTCATCACAAGTGCTTTTGGCAGCCGAAGTCCACCTTTGGTCGGTATAACTTGTACTGGATGTTCCCCTTCAAAATGGCCAATTGTTGGTGCCCTTCCCGCTCAATTATTCGGGGAGAGGCCCAGGGCCTCTATAAATAGAGCTAGCCTCCACAAAAGGAAAGGGAGACGAATAAAAAAGAGAGATGAAAAGAAAGAGAGAGGGTGGAGAAACCCAGTAGAGACTAAGTAGAACACACCACATCAGCTCAAGAACACCCCTCGCGAGGCTGTTCTTCCCTTGTACTGTCCATCATCAGCCCCAGAGGCAATCCACCACACCACACACTGGAGTAGGGTATTACACCACAACGGTGGCCCGAACCAGTATAAACCTCGTGTCTCTTGTGTTGTTCATCATTTTCACCTTAGTTCGCACGAGAGGATCAGACATAGATCCGTAGGGGAGAGATCTCCGCGCGCACCCTAGTGTTCGAACCTCAAGGGTCTGCCGGAACCCGAAATCCGACAGGCAGCGGTGGACGTGTCCGGCGTGGTGGAGGGGGCTTTGTTCTAGGGTTTGCTAAATTTTGGAGGGGGAGGTGTTTATATAGGTAGAGGGAACTAGGAGAGGGCTATTGAGGTGCAGTTTTCGCCCACATGATCGTGATCCAATGACGGAGAGCATGGAGGGGATTCAGATGGGAGGGATGCTGGGCTGTAAGGAGAAAGGGGTCCGGCGGTTAACGCGGTTAACTATTGGGACATCCAACGACCTCCAAATGGAACGAAATTTGACAGGCAGCCTACCGGTGATATACCAAGGCCACTTGACAAATCTCGGCCCATTCTGAGAACGTTTTTATCCCGTTCACGAAACAAGATCTGGGAGGTGCGGCTGGCGCATGTGGGAGTGTCGGATGCCAAAACGTACAACGGAGAAAATGACCGGATGCAAGAGATGAACACGAATGCAAATGAGATGCACATGATGACATGAGATGAAATGCAGATGATGACATGGCAATGAGCAACACGCATGCAAATGACATGGCAACAACAGCGAATGACTGGAAGACACCTGGCGCATTGGTCTCGGGGCGTTACAACTCTCGTCCACTAACAGAAGATCTCGTCCCAGATCTAAGGAACAAGATGGAAAAGAAAGAGGACAAGGTGAAATAGGAATGCAAGAAAGAAGATGAACGAAATTGAGAGCACCGAGGTAGAAAGAGGAACGACGAATACGACGGGAATCAAAAGCTCATGTACAAGATAGACTCTGAAACCACTCTGGTTAGAACAAGATAGAAGAGAAATAAGAACGAAAGAATTGTGATAGCATCTGAGTTGAACATGGAATGGGATAAATCATCAACTTGACAAGATGGAACGATACTTGATGAGAGGAAGAACACAACACCTCCGGAAGAATTGAAAGAGTGGAATGAAAAGAATAGAGAAGAAAATGGCAATTTCTACCAGAATTAACTTTGAAAAATATCCTTGCAAAGAGAGGTTGAACGAAGTTGTTCTAAATTCAACAACGAAAAGAATAAGGTTGTTGTGGGCTTATGGAAAACATCTTAAAATTATGAGGTGATAACTGGCCACAAACGGAAATGATAGAATAGCTGAGAAGAACGAAGAAATGCAAAACTCCACTTCAAAGGAATAAGGAGAATTAATTGCACTTTGAGACGCAAGAGGAAAAGATACTTGCGCCCCTCCAACAAGAATCTTGATGAACACTTGAAGAATGAATTAAATCTTGCTGAACCACCATGAAGAACTCCGGTGACAAAAGGATCATGAGATAGAATTCAAGGATGAAAAGAATAATATTAAAGCCTTGCGATGATTTAGATGGAGCTTCACAACGAGACAAGCTAGAAAAACTTGGAACTCTAGAAAAGAAAAGATGAATAACTTAGAACCAAGAGATTATTCATCATGAAAAATCTCCGAAGGAAGGAATTACTCAACTTGATGAAAAGAAGAATCAGAATTATGTTATGCTTATCCTTCATCAATTAAATTAATGAGAAGCAATGGATTGCATATAACTTATTCACGTTGGAAAAGATTAAGGCGAGATATAGCGCAAAACTTGGGAAGATCTTCCTGAACCACCGGTAGGGCTGGAAAGAACGAATGAATTGATATGACAAGAATGGAAGTGAAATTTTTAAACGAACCACCATAAGAATTTGAAAATGAATGAAGAAAGAGAATGAATCGCTGAAAAGAGCTATGGTAGTTGAGGGAATATCAAAACACCAGAAGAATTTGAGAACGCAAAAAGAATGTTGTGAATGAAGAATTCTTCTGAAGTGACGGCCTTCAGTGAAAAGAAACGGAAAACAACTGCTCAAATACTCCGGATGGGTAAGAAAAGAATCGCACGATTGGAAACAATTTGAGAAGATGACATCAACCTAGCACCGCGAATCTCTGAGAGAATGGACAAGATTTAGAGGAAAATTCTTCTTCGGCCTTCAAATGTTGAGAATGACAATGAGGAACACCACCAAAATTGTTGAGTTACTCCGGGAAAATGAAAGGCGGAGAGGTTGAGCCAACAATGAAAATAATTTGAAATCAATCTTGGAAAAGCATCTGACTGATGAAATTCATTCTTATGTCAAACTTGAAAAGAATTAGAGAATAATTCCAGAAAGAATAAGAAGAGTCGGGTAAGATCCTTGGAATAAACTTGTGGGTTATGGCTCACTGAAAAGAAAACACCATTGGAAAGGGTTTAGGAAGAGATGATGCACCGAAATGATTCAAAGACTTGAATGAGGTGACAACCTTGAATTAGTTGGAACACAGACGAATCTTCTGAGATGTCTTCATCACTCCAGAATGATAAAAATGGCGAGATGCGAGCGAGAAAGGGGAAACATTTCCGTCAAGGAAAAGAATGTGATCAACCCGAAAAATTTGAATTGAATCCACGGGGAAGGAAGATGAGACGAATAATGATTAACTAGACGAGAATTCGCCAATTAAAACAATTGAGGAAAGACTGAAGAGGCTCCGCATGAATTAAATTGATGCTCGAATAGAGGTTGAGACTCTGGGAATAAAAGGGGTGGGAGGGCAGGGAAAACAAAGGCAACTTGCAACAAGGAACCGACGAATAACTTGAAGAGAAAAGCACCGGTTGAAATAATTGAGAAAAGAATGCAAAGGCTTCGCACGAGTAGGATGGTTACTCGATTACGGACTCCGTCTCCGAGAAGAAAAGGGTGGGCGGGTGGGAAAAACAAAGACAACTTCATACGGGGAACAACATCGTTGAGAAGGAGCTGAGGATTGATCTCACCAAAGATAACGAGGTTCGAATAACTAACTTCATGATCCTAAAAACAAATTGAAGGGGAAGAGGAGTAAGTCAAAACACCTACGTCAAGATTTCTCACCAGAGCGAAGAAGGGGCTGAGGGGTAAAAAGAAGTCCTACTCTTCGATATAACTAAACTCCGAAAAAGTTTTCTTTCTAGACTCGACAACGGCCAACTACGAACAATCAAGGGGGGCTCCTATGGTCGGTCGAGGCTCTGATACCAACTTTTCACACCCAATATGTGACCCTATCCTAAAGGAACTCGAAGGTCCCACCAAGGATAGAAGCACATATTGGAGACGCTTTTGCAAGGTGGATATCATTAGATCTAACCATTACATAATAGTTGGGGATACATACATGGCATACAAATGCCACAAGAATACATCAATCATCATACATGAGAACAACATCTGACTACAGATGAAACAAAAACAGAAGCTCAAACGACATCCACCCTGCTAGCCCAGGCTGCTGACCAGGAACCTATCCCAAGATCGATGAAGAAGAAGAAGAACTCCAAAACAAGTAAACATCGCTCTCATGTCATGATCATCGCATTACCTATACCTGCAACTGTTGTTGTAGATATCTGTGAGCCACGAGGACTCAGCAATCCCATTACCATGGGTATCAAGACTAGAAAAGCTTAATGGGTATGGAATGGATAGTGGTGAGGTTGCAGCAAGCGGCTAAGCATTTTATGGTGGCTAACTTACATATACCAGAGTAAAATGAGAAACTACACGAACGGTCGCAAACTAGTAATGATCAAGAAGTGATCCTGAACTACTTACGTTCAAACATAACCCCACCGTGTTCTCTTCTCGACTCACTCGAAAAGAGACCCTCATGGTTACACACATGGTTTGTGTATTTTAAACTGAGTTTACTTCAAGTTCACTACAACCGGATATTAACAAATTCCCATCTGCCACATAACTGCGGGCACGGCTCTCCAAAGTTTAATCCCCGCGGGGGTGTCCCAACTTAGCCCATGAGAAGCTCACGATCCACGAAGACAATTCTCCATCGTGGGACCCTTCGATCAGACTCAGAATCCCAGTGCACAAGACATTTCGGCAATGGTAAAACTAATCCAGTAAGACCTCCCAACGTGCCGACACCCTAATAGTGGCCACGCATATCTCGTCTCAGGCCACGATCAGATGGATCAAGCTACGAGTAAAACCAGCCCTAGAGTTTCCCTGAGGTGGCCCCGCAGGCTGCCCGTTTGGGACCAACACCATCAGCACTGGCCCCCTGTTTATGTAGAAAGAATCCTTGGGTTCATGACGCCCTATACCAATTAATTATTTAGTTCAATATTATTATGGCAAATGTTAAAGTGAAAGTTGGGCCTTGCTGGAAGAGTTTTATTCAAAGCGAACTGTCAAGAGGGGCCCATAAACCCTCATTGTGTTAGGGACGCAAAATCAAGGAACATAACACCGGTATGACGGAAACTAGGGCGGCAAGAGTGGAACAAAACACCAGGCAACAGGATGAGCCTTCCACCCTTTACCAAGTATATATGTGCATTAATTAAATATGATACATTATGATATCCCAAGATATCCATGATATCCATGTCCCAACATGGAACAACCTGCAACTGCACCTGCAACTAGCAACACTATAAGAGGGGCTGAGCAAAGCGGTAACATGGACAAACAACGGTTTGCTAGGAAGGGTGAAAAGGTTAGAGGCTGTCATGGCAATTTGGGAGGCTTGATAAACAAGTGGTAGGTAGCACGACATAGCGATAGCATCGAGACAACTAGCATAGCAATGATAGTAGTGAGATCCAAGGTGACGGTCAAATTGACTAAGATCCTGCTAGGAAGAAGACCGAGTCCATGAAGAAGACAAACCCACATAGTCGAACGAATCCTCACAATCGCAACGAAAAAGGAACTATCAAGAAGAAGCACAACCAGAAAGAAGCAAACCACATGGTAAACACACAACACATAAACAAGACATGATGCTCAACCAAGTATATGCATGACAAGGCTACATGATGCTACTCATGGCAAGAGATGATGCATACAAGAACAACACATCAAAGCAAGTTTAAATGAGGTCGGAACGATATATAACAATTCCAGAAACTCCCCATATGCAAATTTCGAAATTGGTCCAGATCAGAATAACACAATATGTTGAAGTTGTTAAATGGCAAGTTAAATTCCACCAAAATGATCTACTCGATTTTCTAGTCAAGTTACATATAAAGTTCGGCTAATTCGGAGCTATGGCCTAGAAGATATGAGCAAAACAAGTTAAACATGGCATTGATGCAAATGCAAGCAAAGAAAACATCACAAACACCCCAAAACAAGGATGCAACAAGGTAACATGAAACTACATGAAATACTAAGCAAGTTTTATATAGAGCATGCTCCAAACGGAGCCACGATTCAACACATACACTAAATACAAGTTTCAAACACAACCTTCCCAAAACAGCAACTAAGCACTTTGCAATCAAGGAAACAACATGCTACAGGAAACATAAAGACACAAACTTGATATTCAGTCAAATTACAGATTACATGCTCCAAATAACATCAAGGTTCAGGTTCATAGGCATCAGGATTAATCCAACATGATCAAAGCAAAAAGCAACTTTATAACACAGATTATGACAGTGAAAAACAGGGCATACATGTGAGCAGGAATAACATGTTGACATATTGGACAGATGAAACAATGATGCTACAGTGCAAGAACATAACAAGAAAAAGCATGGCACTGAAGTACATGTTAAACATGGCAAAACATGGTTACTAAGCATCTCCATATGACCTCTAGATCAATGGCAACCATCAAGACAAGATTGCAAATCATAACATATTCTCATAAACTGAACATGGCAGAAACAACGACAAGTAGACATGTTTGCAAGCTTGGTTAACTCAACATGAAGCATATCATGGCATGTGAATATAACTAATAGCAAGAGGACATATTTGTGCAACTACTCATGGCAATAAGATGGTCATAGGATGCACAGATCAGTAGCTATTCACACGACAAGACTGAACTTACTGTTAACTGGCTGACAGCAACATTATTTAGAAATTTAGAGCATGGTAACAACCAGCTACAATAGGTCATAATTTCAAACAAGGGCATGTATGCATAGAGCATAACAATATCTACCAAACATCCTTACTGAGCATCTCCCAATTATGCATTTATTCACTTGTAGCATCAAGTTAACATGGCACCATAATGTAACAGTTACAGACTTAACAGATTTTACTAAGTCTCAGAAAACAACAAACATCAGGTAGCACACTTTACAAGCTTGTGCTAGTCACCACACACCACATAAAAATGCATGGATTACACCACTGTAAAGATGGCATGAATATGCTCCTAAAACATGTGGACATGATGCTCGAAAGATAAACACACAAAATACTACGAAAAAGACAAATCAGCAAGTTATGACAACTTCCAGTAGATTATATCATTTAGCACTTTTGCAACGACGATTAAGGCATCAATATGAACAGTAACATGCATGAAAATTATACCACCATGCAGAGCATTCAGAGATGAAAAATTTGACATAAAGATCATAACAATCGGACATATAAGCACAAAGATATGACCATCACAACATGCACATATGATGCTGAAATCCTGGGGCTTAGTGGAGTATATCACCATGGGGAAAAGTGGACGGGGCGATACCGAGACGGAGATGTACTGCGCGGGGACGATGTTTGGATGGGTGACCAGCAGATCTGGTCCAGGTGACCAGATCCTAGCCCACGGAACTCTGGCGAGCTCCGACGACGATGGAGGGGGACGGCGGCGTGGCGGCGAGGCGGGGATAGTCGGATCAGGTCTGGCCCGACTAGATCTGTGGCGAGGCGGTGTGGCGCACCGCGACGATGGGGCGGCGACGGGCGGCACAAGGCTCGGGTGGCGTGGCGGCGGCGGCGGACGGCGGCGGTAGGCGACGCTGTGGCGCTACGGCGGTGGAGATGCGGCGGCCGGCGACACACGAAGCGGGCGGCGGTGGACACGTCCGGTGGCGGGGTGGACGCGTCCGGCACAGTTGAGGGGGCTTTGATCTAGGGTTTGCTGAATTTCGGAGGGGGAGGTGTTTATATAGGTAGAGGGAGCTAGGAGAGGGCTATTGAGGTGCGGTTTTTGCCCACACGATCGTGATGCAACCACGGAGAGCATGGAGGGGATTTAGATGGGCTAGTGGGCTGTTGTGGTGGGGTGCTGGGCTGCAAGGAGAAAGGGGTCCCACGGTTAACACGATTAACCATTGGGTATCAAACGACCACCAAATGGAATGAAATTTGACAGGCGGCCAACCGGTGATATACCAAGGCCACTCAACAAATCTCGGCCCATTCCAAGAATGTTTTTCTCCCGCTCACGAACCAAGATCTAGGAGGTGTGACAGGCGTGTGTGGGAGTGTCAGATGCCAAAATGTACAACGGAGAAAACGACCGGATGCAAGAGACGAAGACGAATGCAAATGAGATGCACATGATGACATGAGATGAAATGCAGATGATGACATGACAACGATCAACACACAAGTAGATGACATGGCAACAACGGCGAATGACTGGAAGACACCTGGCGCATTGGTCTCGGTGCGTTAAAGGCGGAGGGGAGTACGAGGGTTGACTTGTTCGGGTGTAGGGTGGGCCGGTGGAGCTGCCGCCGCCGGATAATGTGTGGGAGCAGAGGGATGGCCTGGCCAATGCCATAGGCTATGATGGCCAGCCATTGTATAGGAAGAGGACGAAATATTGAACAAAATAAAGAAATACAAATGGATAGGTGGTAGGTCCCATATGTCTATGTAGGAGACCTGCTGGGTCCACCTGAGAAGGGGAATACGTTGGGAGGAAGGAGATTCAAAGCACGGCAGCCGAGTGAACTAGTTTTTTTGGAAACGGACGAGTAAACTAGTTACATACATAAGCAAATAGCCACTAAAAAAAGGAAACAGGTTAATGGGTTCTTAGAAGAAATATTTACGACACATAGGCTAATGCATGACACACCCAGATGATAAAGGTGCTTATAAACAGATAAAGTGCAACATCTAGACCTTCCTGGCATGCTTGATCATGACGTTGCGGCTGTCCATGTACTCGTCGGTTATGGGAAGTAGACACGCCCTCATGTCCAAGATCCGCCTATACATGTCGTAGCATGCGTATGCGTCCTTGGCCATGTAGGTTATGTAGACTAGATTCAGAGGTACCACCCACATGTTCAGGTCCTTGGTATCATCGTCTTCTTTCATGTTGGCGTAGTAGGGGTTGATGATGGTCTCAGCGAGGTCAACCACAGATTCCTTGTCCTGCCCGTTGCCGATGATCTTGTATTGCTTTTGGATGTCGACAAGCTTGCCGCACCAGATGGCCGAATCATCGCGTTCTTCCTTGTCTCCACCTTAGCGAAGGTGCAGTCGGTGCTGCCGATGAAATGGGTGAATGCTCTAGAACCTCTGATGGCCCTACAGAAGTGGTAGACGAGAACCTCATCCCGCACGCATACCTGGGCAACCGCGATCCGCTGGTCCCTATCAGGAGACGAATGGATGGGCACAAGGTCTAGTCATGTGACCTTGTGCTTTCTTGTCATATAGGTACTGCTTGAACTCGGCAAGCAGAGCTTCACCGAGTCCGGATCATTGGTGTACATCACATTCAACTTGGTGCAGCCATGGGACTTAACAGCGAACTGAAAGGCCAACTCCTTGTTGAAGTCCATATCCAACTGGCTCACACCTCGGATCGCCATTGGAGTCTCTTCATGTGAACGAGTGGATAGGTGGCGGCAGCAATTCATTTTTCAGCTCTTGGGAAACTGGATTCAACAGTAAATTGAGTGTGTACATGCGACAAGAGTTACTACCCCTCCCTCGGCCGCTGCACGCCCGGCAGAACATGCACCCTTGGCACATTCAAATGCCTCCATTAAGAAACCTATTCTGGCCACACGTCGGTTCACGAGCGGGTCTGTACTGGTACTGTAATAACAAGTTTTAGTGGTCACTTTACTTAAATTTAATTAGCTTTAATAGAAATTTATTCTTATAACAAGAAATGCATTGGCTTGTTCTATCAGTGCCACAGGATCAACATGCACAACAATTAGAATTATTATTCTCAGGACGCACACGATCAGCACATTTGTCGCACTTTCACACAAATAATACTACCATGTTTGAACTATTTGTTATGGTTGTTGTCCTCTGCATCATCATGTCGTGTTTCCCAGCTTTCAAGATTAAGAACCAACAAATACGATTCAAATAATAAGTACATCAAAGATGCCTACACATCTCATTGATTCCCATCTTGCAACATTCAGAACCAGCAAATAAGATTCAAACAATAAGTACAACAAAGATGCCTACACATCTCATTGATTCCCAGCTTGCAAGATTCAGAACCAACCCATTAGAGCCTTTTGATAAACTTAATATCGGGATTAAATCCATCTTGGCTAGCCATGTCATACAACCCAAGAACTTGGCGAATGCTCTTGACCATCACAACATCTGTAATTGAGTATTCATGTTTGCATAGATAAGAAAGAGCATGATTACTATAATAGTGGCACTAGTTGAAGCAAACTTTATTTCCAAAACGAGAAAAGACTATGATAAAATAGCTTTATTTAAAAATAGAACATTAGCACAGTATGACAAAGCACAATTATGTTGATAAAGGACAGTACTGACCGGTGTGATGGGCCCTATGCCGCCACGACTCGATGTGGTGAACCTGCAACTCCACTCGGATGAGGCCATCCTAGAGTTCCATGATTCAAATGATGCGCCTTTTTCTGTAGTTCACCTGAAATGAAGCAAAGATTGCATCATTCATCTAGCAAGAAGTACTTGCTCTCGTGAGCTGGCAGGTTCTTCTTTAGTAGTTGCACTAAAATTCGACAACATTAAGGTTGGTTGTCCTGCTCATGTAAGGTGCAACTATAATTTGCTTATCCTTTTATGCAGTTCCACTAAAATAAAGTGCCATTGTGGTGACAGTGACGGCTCATCTTGCAAAAGCTAATAAAATATTGCACGAGATTACCAGCAGAATTTGATGGAGATTTTGGAAACTCCAATGACCATTTTGCGCAGTTCCACCAAAATTGAGAGATGTTTCCCACGTGACATTTTGGTTGAACTACACAAGACACTCATTCCAAAAAAAGTGTTCTCTGCAGTTCACCAAAAGGTCATAATAGCAACAAGGTGAAATGGATATCCCTATCTGCACAAAAAGATAGAAAATAAATAGTTGATGGTCAATAAGAATATACGAAACATACATGAAATGAAAAGAAGCATCTTAATTATGTTCATGGCAATCACACAAGGATAGTAGAAATTTTAAAACGTTTGCAATGCTTCATGTTACCAGAAGCATTACGGTCAACTATGACATTCATCGAATATGGGATTACTTTAATGGTGGCATTGCTTGTTTACCAGATATAGTAAATTAACAGCAGCTAAAGAGTTGGTTTAAGGGCATGGGACCATGGGGACACAAGGTCACTCAGTAGCGTAAAGAAGCAACTTGCTTATCATACTGGGGAAAATAGCATGAGTACCATTTGTAACATAGTTTAATTGCATCATATCACTGGAGGCATTAGATTAACAATAACACTGGTTAGACATGTCCTTAAGGTAACAATGTGATCACTTCATTTTACATGCGCCCTTACATTAAGAACAACAAAAGGTTGGTATAAGAACATGCGATAGTAGATGCATCAGCACAATGTACGAGGCATAAAGTGGTGATGCCGAGTTTGTTCATGCTCTGTGAGGGCAGCAAATCTAATCCTGGAGACCTTTTACTATCTGAGGGTAGCAAATCTAGTCCTGGAGAGCTTTTACTATGTGAGGGAAGCAAATCTAATCCTGGAGACCTTTTACTATGTGAGGGCAGCAAATATAATCATGCAAATACTCTGTTGACTTGTCCACCAGCCGCCACTTTCAATCCTTTTTTCAACCAATAATAGATTTGTTCCTTATCCAGTTTGTACCGAGTTTTCTCATTATTTCCCTTTTCAACAAAGAGACCGGTTGGCTATTCGGTCTCTACTACTTTCCCCTTGTTATTTCCTCTTTGAATCATGCCCTAGATTCATGCTACGACTTTCCCCCCTTTCTTCGTTCTTTGAACCAAGTCCTAGATTCAAATGCATGAAGTAGTTTTACCTCAAATAATACTAAAAAATTAGGTGGATTTGGTAGAGCTGATGGAAGTAGAAAAATATGCACATGCAAACATGCGGGGAGCTGGGACAGTAGAGCAAGGCCGCTTTCTAAGAACTTGTACCTAAGGGTCGCCGGGATGTCGGCGGCGGCAGGTCCGATCTGCGCCCAATACGGTAGGGAGGAAGAAGGGTCAGATGACCTCCCAACCCGACGCTGTGTCGGAGAGGACGGCATAGGCAGAGGATCAGGCCCTACCGGTAGCTGTGGGTTTCCTCCCTCGCCGGCGATGACTACGTGAATGATGCACCTTTTAGTCCACTACACACACCAGCCGAAGGGATCCTGTCGGATCTGTGACCAGCGGCGAGCAGAGAGAAAATGTCGCTGCCACTGTCTTGTTTAGATATGGAGAGGATGAGAGAATGAAGGGAGCAACCCTAGTAGAGCAAGTGCTCAGGCCCCTGCATACATATATAGTGGAGTGATTATCTTTTTCTCTCCACAACAAGTGTTTCAATTTGTGTACGTGGCGTTAAAGAAAAGAAACACTCTATTTAAGGTGACTAACTGTACGACTCCTACTTACTACTAGTAGTATTGTTCACTTGTGGTCCCTGACCATCCATTCATTGAACAACCCCACGGGTGAATAAACATACAGAACTAGTATTTATATAGAATGAACATGCTCGAACTATTTTCACTTAGTTAAAAGTTGAGGGCGGGGCTTTTCCCGGGCAGTACACGCGGCAGTTTTCACGTAGACGGTTTGATAGAGAGGCGAGGAGGGTGAGGGCGTAGCGGATTCAACTTACTTATTGCTGGAAAGGTCAGGATGTGCAATTTGACGGCGCGTTACTGCTGGAAAGACTTGCGATATGACTACTCAGTATAGTCATGAATTACTGGTGCTACGACCGGGGTGATGCCCCCTTCCGTTCCACACTCTAATCTGGTGCATGACACGCCGATCCAGATGCTGGCTCTCCCACATGTCGGTGAAGTACATAGTAAAAAGGAGAAAAGAATCATGCAGTATATACTAGTACTACTACTCACGTCGGACGAGTGTGAACCACGACAGCCTAGTGAACCAGCAGTGCGAACCACGGCAGCCCAGTGAACCAGCGGTAGAAAACAATGTGGTGATATGTCCATAAAAAAGAATGTGCTAAGGTCCAGACTGCAGCATGTGCAGTGCTACTCCTCTTTGTTTGGATCCCTAAGTTAGAGCTAGTTTGGGTTGAAATACCCTCAAATTATCCGAACGGGAGGGGTTAGTTTGAGCTAGTTTGCTCTAACCCGGCTAAAACAACTAGCCTAGTGGGGAGGTTCTAATTGGGTTAGTTCTCCTCAGGCCCACTAAAAGAGAACTAAAAAATCTCCCCTGCCCGCACCAGATCGCTCCCTCCCCCCTTGCACGACTCCTCTCTGTTCCCCAACGGGCTGCCCGCCCAAGCACCGCTCTGCCGCTCGCCCTCTCTCTCCTTCGGCCGCCCTCCTCCGGCCGCCCTCTCCCTTCGGCCTTCAAAGTTCGCCCCGCTCCCCCTTCACCGGTCGTTTTTCTCCCTCTATCGTGCGCGACAGAGGCACATCTACCAGGGAGGTCACGAGAGGGGTGAGATTGTTCGTTCCTTCTCTGTCTCACAGCTGTATCATTGATCTTGCTTGCTCTAGCGCTAATTCTGATTTGGAAAAGTAGATCCTAATTACACTTGGTATAGATTTGTGGTGCACACATGGAATTGTTTGATGCTTCTTGAGGAGGTAATAAATCTTTCTAGAGGCCCAAAGCTTCAGTTCACCTTTCTAGGTATTTCAGTTTCAGGCTTGCATAATTTCTAGAGGCCAAAAGATTCATTTCACCTTTCTAGGTATTTCAGTTTCAGGCTTGCATTATTTCTAGAGGCCCAAAGATTCGGTTCGCAGTCGTCGGCAGATGGCCCTGCTACCCATCCCGGTGTCGACCTCAACTCGCAAGCGCCGGCGTCGGAGGGATTCCCGGGGCTTGGGCTCCACAGAGCCTTCCTCCAGAGTGACAACGACGAGCTCCTCCCTAGGTGCGTGAGGGGCTCGGGGCTCCCTCCCTATCGTGAATGACTTCCATGATGAGTTAGCTCATGCTTTGTTTCATGGAGTGTATTTTTTTGTGAAGCTTGATTGACGACCTGTATGTCTAAGTGGGATATCTCATTTGTATGGACAAAGTAAAATTTAACATGTTTGCATGCTTGATTTGTAAAGATGGCTCGTTTATGTTAATTGTGAGCGGGAGGAGGCCACACAAGAGCCGGCTACACCAAATCCGGCAGCAAATAAGGTCCAAAGTAGTCAAATGATCGAGAAAGATGATTTATTGTCAATCTAACCCTATCATCCATACACCTCATTTGGTTAGAGATAGTTCACGGTTAGTTCAGGGTTAGAATCTAACTATAACCTCTAACTGAGTTAGAGTTCTCTTCGTCTCGGTTCATCGCCATCATACTTTCCCCATTCCCGTGTTTTCAGTATCCTGCGAATCAAAAAGGCCCTTAGAATAGTTTAGGTCCGGTCGTTTTTTATAAACGTTTTATCTCCAAAATTAATGAACATGCTCCGGTTTCTAGGAAAATAATCCGGTTTATTGTAGTAATTCATTCATTCATTTATTTATTCTTCTGCAGGGGGTTTGCATGTAATTCGTGAGGTCTAAAATGTAAAGTACCCCAACATATGCTCCGAGTCGTGCATGCACTACGACCCAGTTGCTCTATGTCCCACATGTCGGAGAAAGGGATCACGTGGAAATAGCCTAGGAGTACATATAGGAGGATAAATGCATGAAAAAAATATGTACTGTGAAGCATAGGTGCGGTTCGAAAAGGAGACCTAAATTGATGACAGGTATAGGTCGCACGCATCCAACTAGTGGTACTAGACATACGAGTACTTTTTCCCTAAAAAAGAGGTATGAGTGCTCAGTACTCCTATTCTATCAACATGAGTCCCATATGACAACAGCGTCCGTGCTACAACTAGCTCTCCTCCCTTGTTTCTCTCTTCTAATTCTAAACTCAGCTGACGCCCGGTGGGTGGGGTGGGGATTGGCCGATGGTCGGTTTGCTCAACTGTAGCCCCACCTCACAGTAAAAATGTTATGACTGGAATAAAAATGCCATATACTCCCTCTGCTCCTAAATATAAGCCTTTTTAGATACTTCAAATGGAATACAACATATAGATGTATGTAGACATATATTAGAGTGTAGATCCACTCATTTTGCTCCTTATGAAGTCACTTGCTATAATCTCTAGAAAGACTTATATTTGGGAACAGAGGGAGTACTATACTAATAAAACATTAAGGCCACGAGGCGATGCAGTGCTGGTTACAGGAGGCAAGAAGAAGAGATGCATCCATCGATGATGTCCACCTCCTCGACTCAGGGCGCCGGCCCACCGAATGACGGCTAAGTAGCAGCGGATTTTGTGGCCAGGTCGACGTGCTTTTGAACAATGGCATCCAAAGATTCCAGACGTTGGAAGATGGCCAACGTCTTTCTGTCCTCGCTGGCCTTGTAGTGGCCTATGTAGACGATTTCCTCGTAGACGTGGATGTGCAGGTCGACGGTTTCTTACATGGCGAGGCGTTGCACGGTGAGCGCGGCCTCAAGGTGCACATTCTTCGTCGTGACCTCCGGCACCTACAGGGCCACCAGGGCTTGAAAGAGTTCGTCACCATGGAGGCCGATGAGGGTGGTAGGCAATGAGGAGCCTGGGCGCACGGGCTGGAGCAGTATGGGAAGGTCGTCCGTGTGCTTCTGGACGGCGTTGAACTTGTGGATGGAATGGACCATCATGTCGTCCATGCGAGAGGCGAAGCCGGCGTCGGCGAGGGCTATGACCCTGGCGGTCGCCAGCACCGTCTAGAAATGATGCTCGGTGCGGGGCCGCAGGCTGGCGTCTCGGATGATTTTGCACAGCCGACTGCCACTCGCGTCCATCGCCTCCATAGGTGCTTGTGGCTTCTGGTCACTTGGTCTTGGATTGGAGTGAGCAGTGTTGCGCAGATACTAGGAGTAGATGGATTGGAGTGGTGGGGTGCCTTTATATGAGAGTCCAAACTATGTTGCATTCACATCGTGCTGGCTCTATTGTGCTTCTCCAATTAATTCCCTCTACATGCTAATTGAGGATGCATCATTGACCGTTCAACATCTCGGGAACTGCTACCCTCTCCCTCCTTGGCATTCAAGCCGTATCAATGTAAATGCATGTCAGGACACGTTCTCGTCGACGACGAGGTGCCTATGGTGACTTCGTAAATTTCAAGATGATATGCCGACTCGGTCTTTCAGAGGTGCTCATAGGGGTAGGGTGTGCGTGTGTGCGTTCATAGGGGTGAGTGTGTGCGTGTGTATATGAGCGCTTGCATCTGTACTTTGTTAAAAAACGTAAATGCGTGTCAAAAAGAGACTAATTAGTACTAGTAAACTCAATATTATGCACCACGACCAAGGCTGAGAGGAAAACGGGAGAACTATGTATTTATTTACGGTGTAGATTCACTCATTTTGCTCCATATGTACTCCGTCTCGGTGTAGTCTAGTCACCTATTGAAATCTCTAGAAATGGAAATACTCCTTTCCAGTTTACAGGGCTATACTAGCAAGTACTACAATAGTGGGCTCACATAGCAATTTTGTCTCATACAAGAGCATTGCTATATGCGTGCTCCAAGGTTCGCAACTGCCACTTCCGGGTTGCGCTTGGCTCTTCGCCTCTTCGAGAAGACGAACAATGATGTTACTACTACTACTTCTAGAGTATCAAATCCACTGCTACATGTCTGTCTAGT